>NC_069135.1:53874852-54137352 GCF_026914265.1 Mya arenaria
TGCCTATTTCTATTAGTAGATCGTGTGATGAAGTTCTTAGTTTGGTTAAAGCAATTCTAAATTTATTTTCAGTGATATTACTAAGGTACGTTTCCTGATCAAACTCATGTTTAATAAATGAATATGAGCAAAGTTTATGTAGATTGTTTATTTGTCCATACATTTCTGTTTATAATTGTCGATTATTCTTTGCCTTATAGGTATTATATCAATAGATAACGTATCTTGATTAAGCCAAATATTAGTCATCCCAAGGCGATTCATTAAGGTTTGTATATGATAAGCCCAATTATTACCGTTATACGTAGTATCATTGTTAATGTCATCGCGTAGCATATTGTATACTATTTTGATCAGGCTATTATTCGGGGAGTTAAGAATTTCTATCCTGTATTTGATCATTATAATCGTTCTATTAATTTTCATTGGGTCCCTTCCTAATTCACCATACAAACATTCTTTATTTGTTGATCCTTCAACTCATAATGATTTTCTGCAAAATTTAGTATGTATCATTTCAACATCTTTGGCATCGTGAAAACCCCATACTTCTGCCGAATAGTTAAGACATTTAGACATGTCGCTGATATGACGCAGTGGTTATGTCCTTTTGTCAAGGGAAAGCAATGCTAAAAATACGCTGCAGCTTACCTGATTGTTCACGATAAGATGCACATGAGTCTGTGGTTAACCGCAATGCTAGGATTACTGAAATATATGAATAGTTCAAGGCGAGTAAACACACAAAGCCATAATGCATTACAGGGCGGGGAAAGACCGTCATAAACTCAAAGAAGGCGATAACGCACCTAGGTATCAACCTTATTAGGATGTATTATTTTCAAGATATCTCCTAAAATTATCCAGCAAATATTTGCTGCGAAACGACCCAAAGGCTGCCATTCACGTGGTGGGGGGGGAATTATTATTTTTAAATATTTTTTTCTGGTTTCTGACAACACGACGCTCTCTCAGTTGAATTTGTTATTTACAAATTCAATTATTCATGTCATTCCTGCTAATTTCAATCATTCATTAAAATGTGTATTCATATGTTTACCCTCATTTGAATTATGATTGAATATATATTGTAACGCTTTAACCTATTCAGCAGCGTCTTTGTGACTTTGATGTCTTTCGTCAAAATTCGTCGTTTGACAGCTGATCTCGTATGCAAACATTGAAGCGCTTGAATATAACTTGTTTTATAAGCGTCCGTTTCGACTCGATCTATTTGACATACAAAATGTTTATTTTGAGACCTACGCGAGGGTATCATAACAGTATCTCCCGATGAACAGTGCGGATTGGCTAAAGTCTTGTACATGGGAATTTAACAATGACATCAAGTTACGTACGTTAGGTAAAATAACATTGTAATCCCCCCGAACGCCTCAGTTGACATTTACTCTCTCGTGTTAACATTATATGACATCAAAAATAAAGTATTAAAAAGAAATTACTTGACTATAATGTTACCAGACAGAGTCTACACTGTGATGAAAGTACACTCATTAAAGGACCCCTTGGTAGCTTTCTTTGCATTTTTGCTTAATTCCGATAAATCTTATTTGAAATCGCTTAAATGCAAACTGAAATAATGATTATACAGCACATTATTTACAAATACTTTAAATACATATATCTGTATCATAAGTGCTTCTTGAAATTCGCAGTTTAAGCATATCTGTCCTTTTGTTAATGCTACACTTGATTTAACGCATCTAACGTATTTTGAACACGTTGTATCAACTCAAATACAAAAGACGAATCAGATGTTGAGGTTTGGGTTCCGGGACCCGGCAAGTATAACTTTCCTCACATAACGAGTCAAAAGGTAGAGCGTTAAGGTTAAAAGAAGGGACGAGATAAGATTGGTTTCCAAAAGATATTACACCACATTTTGACTGTGAATTGCTACTTTTGCATTGTTTCAGTAAAGGCAACTTTAGAAAATATGTTACATTTGACTATGTTTGAATATATTCATTTAGTCGCTGGGATTGGGTACCAACACATTGCATGGATTGCATTGGGTGTGGTCACCGCCGCCATCGTATATTTCCTCAACATTCCTCTACCGCCACTTTCTTCGACGCTGCTCAACTGGCAAAAGAAAGGCACAGTCTTCAAATATAAGGAATTTGATATATTTTATATAGGTAAGTACTTTTTTATTAATTATTTCTTGCAAGTTCAAAATGTGCAACAGATTAAATGATAAAACATTTATATATTTATTATGAATGAAACAAATCACGGTATAAGGATATCACAAGTTCATCATAGCATGTGAAGTATTACGGCGTATAAAATAATTAATTTGTTATAGAAAAAACTACGATTGTATAATTCAATCACGCGAGTTGATTTATATTTGCGTTTTTTTTTCTATTGATAAATCAAGATGTTTGATGATTTTTTGTTTATATAAAATAATGTCAGTTTTATTTATTATTTAAAACATTTTGTTTTTCAGTTGAGGAAGGAATACAAAGCGATGGAAGCACCCTTGTGTTGATCCATGGATTTCCCACCTCCAGCCATGATTGGAGCAAGGTTTATCATGCACCTGTACATGTTTAGCACCGGAGGGGAGGGGGGCGAGGAGATTTAGACACATTGCAAATTTTGTTGTAGAAATTCCAGTCCTGGGGCAGCGACATTTGTCAAAAGCCCTGGGGTCATAATTGTAATAGGCATACAAATCCGTTAAACTTCTCTTTTTTTTTCTCGAGGAGCAGTTTCAAGGATAGGTTTAGTGTTCTTATTTCGTTTTTATTAACGAAGTACCTAGGAGATAATTCCCTTTTTATGAGATTCTATATATTTAAATGTAAATGCTTTGGTGTGTTATCAGATTCTTGGTCGCATGAAATCGCAGTTCAGCAGAATCATTATGCTGGATATGTTGGGATATGGATTCTCAGACAAACCGGTTGGTGTAAAATGGAAAGTTTTATTAATAGCATAAATATTTGATGAAATGCTTGATTTTTGAATTGATTTAATTTTGCATTTATTTTTAACACTGAAGGCAGTTTATTCCTTGTTTACAGCTCGACCACCACTACCTCATTACGGAACAGGCGGACATTCACGAGGCTCTGCTGACGTCACTTTCTATATCACGCGCACACGTGATGTCACATGACTATGGTGACACCGTGGCCTTGGAACTGCTTCACAGGTTAGAGGGTAAACAAATGAAATTGTTTAAAATTGTTGTATCAAATAGCTTGAATATCTTATAACATACTTTTTCAGCCAAATAAATCGAATAACGGCCTTTAATAATTACTACGATTAATATTCACATCATAAACCAGCTGAAAACTCGTTTGAGAAAGAAAACATTTTCAGCTAATAAAATTGCAAATAAGCGATCATTAACTACTAGGCTTAATTGTTTAGTCTTAATTTTAAGATTTTTAACTTCCGCGGGTTCCTAAGGCCAGCCAAATGCCACTGCCAGCGCTCCCTTCCCCATCCGTACCTTCGTCTGATGTTACATTAACAATGTGTCAGCAAATAAGGTTGTGATATAAGTCAGTTAGATGCCCTGAAAAACACCTTTATGCTTAATGTCTACAATCACTCCGCACATTGTAGATTATTAAGATATTACTTCATGACATATAACAATTACATTTAATTTCTAAATCAAAAATGCGAAAAGAATCTTAAAACCACTTCGCTTTCACAGCTGTTATTACTTACTCTCGCATTTGTCGGATGTCTCACCTTAGTTTGCTTACTTTAGCACTGTTTATTGTCAATTGTCACACCTGGAATTGCTTATCTAAGCACTGTCTATTGTAGGATGTCACACCTGGCATTGCTAACATAACCACTATCAATTGTTGGATGTCGCAACTGGTATTGCTTACCTAAGCACCGTCAATTGTCAGATGTCACACCTGTCATTGCTTATCTAAGCACTATCAACTCTTGGATGTCACACCTGTCAATGCTTACATAAGCACTGTCAACTGTTGGATGTCAATCCTGTCATTGCTTTCCTAAGCTCTGTTTATTGTCGGAGGACACACCTGTCATCGCTAACCTTAGCATTGTTGATTGTCGGATGTCACACCTTTCATGGCTTAACTTAGCAATGTTTATTGTCGGATGTCATACCTGTCATCGCCAACCTTAGCAATGTTTTTGTCGGATGTAACACCTGTCATAGCTTACCTTAGCACTGTTAATTGTCGGATGATACACCTGTCATTGCTTAGCTAAGAACTGTTTATTGTCGGAAATCACACCTGTCATTGCTTACCTAAGTAATGTATTGTGTCAGATGTCACACCTGGCACTTCTTACCTTTACACTGTCAACTGTCAGAGGTCACACCTGTCAATCATGACCTAAGCACTGCTTATTATGGGAAATCACACCTGTCAAAAATTTCCTATGCAATGTATTGTGTCAGAAGTCACACCTGTCATTGCTTCCCTTAGCACTGTCTTTTGTCGGATTTGCAACTGTCCTTCTTTATCAAAGCTTTGTTGATAGTCGGATGTCGCACCTGTCAATGCTTAGCTTAGTACTGTTTATTGTCGAATTCTAAATATGCCATTGCTGACCTTAGCACTGTTTATTCTCGGATGTCACAACTGTCATTGCTTACTTAAGCACTGTTAATTGTCGGGTGTCACATCTTGTATTGCTTACCTAAGTACTGTTTGTTGTACGATGTAACATCTGTTAGTCCTTACCTTAGCACTGCTTTTTGTCGGATGTCACATCTGTTTTGCTTGCCTAAACAATGTCTTTTGTCGGATGCAACATCTGCTATTGCTTACTTAAGCACTGTCTTTTGTCGAAGTTTACACTTTTTATTCCTTATCTATGCACAATGTATTGTCGGATGTCACATCTATCATTGCTTACTTTAGCAATGCTTATTTCTGATATCACATTTGTCATTGCTTACTTAGGCACTGTTCATTTCAGATATCACACATGTCATTGCTTACCTTAGAACTGTTTATTTTCGGAAGTCAACTGTCTTTGCTTACCGAAGCTATGTCTTTTGTCGGATTTCACACCTGTCATTGATTATCTTAGCAATATTGTTTTCGGATATCAAACCTGTCATTGCTTACCTTAGCACTGTGTATTGTCGGAAGTCACACCTGGTATCGTTTACCTAAGCAATGTTTTTTGTATGATGTCATATCTTTAATAACTTACCTAAGCACTGTTTTTTTCGAATAAAACACCTGTCATTGCTTACCTTAGAACTGTTTATTACGGATATCACACTTGTCATTGTTTACATTGGCACTGTTTATTACGGATATCACACCTGTCATTGTTTACATTGGCACTGTTTATTACGGATATCACACCTGTCATTGTTTACATTGGCACTGTTTATTACGGATATCACACCTGTCATTGTTTACATTGGCACTGTTTATTACGGATATCACACCTGTC
The DNA here is from genome assembly GCF_026914265.1 of Mya arenaria. Taxonomy (NCBI): domain Eukaryota; kingdom Metazoa; phylum Mollusca; class Bivalvia; order Myida; family Myidae; genus Mya; species Mya arenaria. Next base: position 53,880,304 of record NC_069135.1, read on the forward strand.
ATTGTTTACATTGGCACTGTTTATTACGGATATCACACTTGTCATTGTTTACATTGGCACTGTTTATTACGGATATCACACCTGTCATTGTTTACATTGGCAATATTTATTACGGATATCACACTTGTCATTGTTTACATTGGCACTGTTTATTACGGATATCACACTTGTCATTGTTTACATTGGCACTGTTTATTACGGCTATCACACTTGTCATTGTTTACATTGGCACTGTTTATTACGGATATCACACCTGTCATTGTTTACATTGGCACTGTTTATTACGGATATCACACTTGTCATTGTTTACATTGGCACTGTTTATTACGGATATCACACTTGTCATTGTTTACATTGGCACTGTTTTACGGATATCACACCTGTCATTGTTTACATTGGCACTGTTTATTACGGATATCACACTTGTCATTGTTTACATTGGCACTGTTTATTACGGATATCACACTTGTCATTGTTTACATTGGCACTGTTTATTACGGATATCACACTTGTCATTGTTTACATTGGCACTGTTTATTACGGATATCACACTTGTCATTGCTTACCTTAGAACTGTTTATTACGGATATCACATTTGTCATTCCTAATCTTAGCATTATAAATTCTCGGATGGCCACCTGTCATTGCTTACCTAAGCAATGTCTTTTGTCTGATTTCACATCTGGTATTTCTTACCTATTTGTTAATTGTCGACTGTCAGAACTGTCATCACTTACCTTAGCTGTTTATTACGTATATCACACATGCAATTGCTTATCTTCGTACTGTGTATTGTCGGATTTCACACCTGTCTTTGCTTGCCTAAGCAATGTCTTTTGTCGACGTCATACCTACTTTTGCTTACCAAAGCACTCTTTTTTGTCGGTTTTCAAACCTGTCATTGCTTACCTTAGCATTGTTTATTTCGAAAATCACACCCGATTTTTTTTACTTAAGCAATGTTAATTGTCATTGATTACCTTAGCACTGTTTTTGTCGGATATCACACCTGTTTGCTTACCAATGCAATGTATTTTGTCGGATTTCACACCAGGTATTGCTTACTTAAGCACTCTCTTTTGTCGGATTTCACACCTGTCACTATTTACCTTAGCATTTTTTTTGGATATCATATTTGTCATTGTTTACCTTAGCGCTCTTTATATCGGATGTTACACCGGTCATTGCTTACCTTAGTACTGTGTATTGTCGGATGTCACACCTGGTATTGTTAACCTTTGCACCGTCAATTGTCGGATGTAACAACTGTCATTGCTTATCGTAGCTATGTTTGTTTCGGATATCACACCTGTCATTGCTTACCTTAAAACTGTGTTGTTTCGAATGTCACACCTGGTATTATTTTCCTCAGTACTGCCTATAATCGGATGTGACAACTGTCACTGCTTACCTTAGCACTTTAAATTCTCAGATGCCTCACATGTGATTACTTATCTTAGCAATACCTTTTGTCAGATGGTACCTTAGTACTATTTATTGTCGGATGTCACACCTGTCATTGCTTACCTTAGTAATGTTTATTGTCGGATTTCCTACCAGTCATCGCTTACTTTAGCACTATTTATTGTCGGATGTCAAATCTGGTTTTGCTTTTCTTCGTACTATTAATATCGGATATGACACCTGTCATCGCTTACCTTAGTACTGTGCATTGTCGATTTTCACACATGTCATCGCTTACCTTGGTAATGTCTTTTGTCGGATGTCACATCTGTTATTGATTACATTACTACTGTTTATTGTCCGATGTCGCATTTATGTTTACTTACCTTAGTAATGTTTATTGTCGGATGTCACACCTGTAAAAGCTTTTCTTTACACATAACCAAATAAGTCATTTTGAAGTCAATCGTCGGAGGAGTAATACTCATGTACGATAAACCATAAAAACTTTTGGAATGGGGTTATGTTGACCAGAGGTCGGTATATTGAAGTTAATCAACATTGGAAAAATTCTTAACTACTCGTACATCGTATTGCATTTATTTACTTTCTTAAAAAGTAATACGCTATTTGGGACAACCGTTAAAGTTTTAATCCTAAAGCCATATTCAGACAAACCATTTTTATCAAAATGGTAATTTATAGCGGTCATCTTGGACGCCATCTTAAATTGCTCAGCCCACACAGCAGTGTTAGATCATACAGACCCTACCAAACATGTTGGTATATAATATTAATTGTTTTACTCCTGTTATGCACCAGTCAATTGTAACTACGCCCACAAGGTCTGGGGAATAGCGGGGACATTGACTTTAGCTCCAGCCAATCCCGGATAAAATCTCCGACATGCGGGGACAAACTGCTGGTAAAATCTCCGCCAAATGCCTCAAGCACCCCGGGATACCTAGGATAGGCCCATTCCCCGCTATTTTCGGCGCGAAAAGTAACCATTGCATTCACTCTTCTAGAAGGTTAAAACACGGTCTATTTACCCGGCTCACCGCGATATACCCCCCCCCCCGGACCTGGGAGAGGGGGCGTAGTTACCATTGATTGGTGCATTAACCCCTTTCATAAGCCACTCTTGAAATCAAAGTTACCGTAAATTTTTACCGTGATTTTGGTGCTTCCAAAATTGGACATAGATCTATAATTACATTATTTTTTATTCTCAAAGATCGTCCTTGAATTGATATAACATAACCATATGCGTGTGTTTTTTGCATTTGAATATGAATAAAATAAACCACACACACACGTAAAGTTTATTACCTTAAACATTTCGGCGTAATGCTTCAGGAGATATAAACAAACAATATAATATAAAATTTCATTTCAGATTTAACAACAGAGAATCAAAGTTTCAACTTGAATCAATGTGCATGTTAAATGGCGGTAAGTCAGAACTTTGTTTAAGACTAAAACCTGCGCTCATCCGCAACTTAAAATAATCCCAGGAGGAGCATGCCCCTGGATTCTCTACAACGACGGACTTTTACTTATAGTACTTAAGTTGCCAAACAGTTCTTTAAATACTGACAACGGGCCTTGGTACTAATACATATTGTAGTCGAACACCGTTGGCTCGAACTCACAGGGACCGGCAAAAATACCTCGAGCCTCGGTAAATTTGAGCCATGTGGAAATGCCACCTTCGGTATATAGAAATTGGTCCTTCACATCCAGTTCGAGCCAAATACGAATTCGAACCAAGCGAGTTCGAGCCAGCGGGGTTCGGCTGTACTATGCCCGCCTTTTTAACCTATCCAGCTGACAATTACTGGATCTACGAGTATCTACAATGTACATGAAGGTTTTAGTTCAAATTTAATACAAAACATCTTCATGATTTCCTTGTATTTACAAATACATAACGATTTTGCAACTAACAATTGCTTTAATAACATTCCTATTTCAGGCGTGTTTCCAGAGACAAATTCCCTTTTTGGGGGCCAAAAGGTACGCTTCTTTGTGATATCTGATATTAGTATTTTTTTTCCAAAATATAATGTACATATTTAATCACACCTAAACATGAACTGCTAAAACAACTCAAATTAAAACCTTCTGTACTATATTGCAAAGTGTTTTTTTTTATTAATTTCGTTTCATAAATCTTGATGTTATAACGGTAACCATAAAACGGAGTTGTCCTTGCTAGTTATTGAATGATAGATGACAATAGGGTACAACTCATTACCAACTTATCATTGCTTGAAATAATACATAACTAGCACTTTCTAATCGTTGATAATATTTTTAATATCTCGTGCTATACCTAATATGCTTCAACTCACTACTCTCTTTTTCTTGATTGACATAATACAAAACTCGTGCTTCGCGCTTATTTATTTTAATTTCATAGAAAATAGTGAATGCAGTAAAACGATTACTAACATGTATACATGTCCATGCCCATGTTCATAATGGGAACCTTGTTTATAATGTTTGATTTCAGCCCAAATTGCGGGGCGAAAATACAAAAATACGTCAATTTATATGGCGGTGCGAAGAAACGACGGAATATCATTTCGTTTTTTTTCGAAACGCAACATTGTGTACTATTCTATTTTTGCTTGCCATTTCTCTTCTTGTTTTATTTTGTATTTTCGCACCGTCGTTTGGTGTATTCTCGTATTGTCGTATTGTCGAAATACGAAATGGCAGAAATAGGCCATCATACAAATTTAGGCTTTACTCTTCATAAACGTCATTTATATCTCCTCATTACAGCTTCTTTTGACGCCTGTTCTCGGGTTCATTCTGAGCCATTTTACCTCCTACCGGAATTTTAAATGGAGGTAAGGCTTATACACTCCGTTTCTAATGTTTCTAAAACACTCCGTTGTAAATGTTTCTTATACACTCCGTTGTAAATGTTTCTAAATCTAATACACTCCGTTGTATTTGTTTCTAATACACTCCGTTGTAAATGTTTCTTATACACTCCATTGCAAATGTTTTTCATACACTTCGTTGTAAATGTTTCTAAAACACTCCGTTGTAAATGTTTCTAATACACTCCGTTGTAAATGTTTCTAATACACTCCGTTGTAAATATTTCTAAAACACTCCGTTGTAAATGTTTCTAACACACTCCGTTGTAAATGTTTCTAAAACACTCCGTTGTAAATGTTTCTAATACACTCCGTTGTAAATGTTTCTAATACACTCCGTTGTAAATGTTTCTAAAACCCTCCGTTGTAAATGTTTCTAATACACTCCGTTGTAAATGTTTCTAATACACTCCGTTGTAAATGTTTCTAATACACTCCGTTGTAAATGTTTCTTATACACTCCGTTGTAAATGTTTCTAATACACTCCGTTGTAAATGTTTCTGATACACTCCGTTGTAAATGTTTCTAATACACTCCGCTGTAAATGTTTCTAAAACACTCCGTTGTAAATGTTTCTAATACACTCCGTTGTAAATGTTTCTAATACACTCCGTTGTAAATGTTTCTAATACACTCCGTTGTAAATGTTTCTAATACACTCAGTTGTCAATGTTTCTAATACACTCCGCTGTAAATGTTTCTAATACACTCCGTTATAAATGTTTCTAATACACTTCGTTGTAAATGTTTCGTATACACTCCGTTGTAAATTTTTCTAATACACTCCGTTGTTAACGTTTCTAATACACTCCGTTTTAAATGTTTCTAATACACTCCGTTGTAAATGTTTCTATTACACTCCGTTGTAAATGTTTCTAATACACTCCGTTGTAAATGTTTCTAATATACTCCGCTGTAAATGTTTCTAATACACTCCGTTGTAAATGTTTCTAATACACTTCGTTGTAAATGTTTCGTATACACTCCGTTGTAAATGTTTCTAATACACTCCGTTGTAAACGTTTCTAATACACTCCGTTGTAAATGTTTCTAATACACTCCGTTGTAAATGTTTCTAATACTCTCCTTGTAAACGTTTCTAATACACTCCGTTGTAAATGTTTCTAATACACTCCGTTTGTAAACGTTTCTTATGCACTCATTTGTAAATGTTTCTAATGCACTCCGTTGTAAATGTTTCTAATACACTCAGTTGTAAACGTTTCTAATACACTCCGTTATAAATGTTTCTAATACACTCCGTTGTAAATGTTTCTAATACACTCCGTTGTAAATGTTTCTAATACACTCCGTTATAAATGTTTCTAATACACTCCGTTGTAAATGCTTCTAATACACTCCGTTGTAAATGTTTCTAATACACTCCGTTGTAAATGTTTCTAATACACTCAGTTGTAAATGTTTCTAATACACTCAGTTGTAAAAGTTTCTAATACACTCCGTTGTAAACGTTTCTAATACACTCAGTTGTAAATGTTTCTAATACACTCCGTTGTAAATGTTTCTAATACACTCCGTTGTAAACGTTTCTAATACACTCCGTTGTAAATGTTTCTATTACACTCCGTTGTAAATGTTTCTAATACACTCCGTTGTAAATGTTTCTAATACACTCCGCTGTAAATGTTTCTAATACACTCCGTTGTAAATGTTTCTAATACACTTCGTTGTAAATGTTTCGTATACACTCCGTTGTAAATGTTTCTAATACACTCCGTTGTAAACGTTTCTAATACACTCCGTTGTAAATGTTTCTAATACACTCCGTTGTAAATGTTTCTAATACTCTCCTTGTAAACGTTTCTAATACACTCCGTTGTAAATGTTTCTAATACACTCCGTTTGTAAACGTTTCTTATGCACTCATTTGTAAATGTTTCTAATGCACTCCGTTGTAATTGTTTCTAATACACTCAGTTGTAAACGTTTCTAATACACTCCGTTATAAATGTTTCTAATACACTCCGTTGTAAATGTTTCTAATACACTCCGTTGTAAATGTTTCTAATACACTCCGTTATAAATGTTTCTAATACACTCCGTTGTAAATGCTTCTAATACACTCCGTTGTAAATGTTTCTAATACACTCCGTTGTAAATGTTTCTAATACACTCAGTTGTAAATGTTTCTAATACACTCAGTTGTAAACGTTTCTAATACACTCCGTTGTAAACGTTTCTAATACACTCAGTTGTAAATGTTTCTAATACACTCCGTTGTAAATGTTTCTAATACACTCCGTTGTAAACGTTTCTAATACACTCCGTTGTAAATGTTTCTTATACACTCCGTTGTAAATGTTTCTAACTCTGTTGTAAATGTTTCTAATACACTCCGTTGTAAACGTTTCTTATGCACTCCGTTGTAAATGTTTCGTATATACACTCCGTTGTAAACGTTTCGTTTATACACTCCTTTGTAAATGTTTCTTATACACTCCGTTGTAAATGTTTCTAATACACTCCGTTGTAAATGTTTCTTATACACTCCGTTGTAAATGTTTCTTATACACTCCGTTGTAAATGTTTCGTATATACACTCCGTTGTAAATGTTTCTAACTCTGTTGTAAATGTTTCTAATACACTCCGTTGTAAACGTTTCTTATGCACTTCGTTGTAAATGTTTCGTATATACACTCCGTTGTAAACGTTTCGTTTATACACTCCTTTGTAAATGTTTCTTATACACTCCGTTGTAAATGTTTCTAATACACTCCGTTGTAAATGTTTCTTATACACTCCGTTGTAAATGTTTCTTATACACTCAGTTGTAAACGTTTCGTATATACACTCCGTTGTAAATGTTTTAGTAAGTATCCGTTAATCGGAACATTTTAGCTCGTCTTTTTTCCGGGAAGCCGGAATTAAACACTTTTAGCTCGTCTGTTGGGTTTTTAAGTAACTACAGATTCCGAGTTATTGTCATAGCTTTGGTTTCGTCAAAGCCGTTGAGTATAACTTTTAACATAATAATTGTTATGCCTCTTTGAAGTTTGAAAAGTCAAACAAATACTCTGACTCGGCTAATGACAATCGTAGAAAGCCCAAGTATATTAGCTTTCATAGTTACCAAAGTTATGGCCCTTAAGAACTTGAATAAGTCATGCACACAATTGCTCTTGGCTGTAAGTTATTAACCATTCAATATATTCACATGATTCGTTGTAAACACATTACCAGTGAGAATGTGCATTATGTAAAAACAAGGCCCTTAACTCTTGCTTTAATAAGTGTCGATTGTCCCGTATATGTCACTTAAAAGAACAATCGAGCGTGGGCGTTCGTTCCGCGGCGCCTTAGTGTTTGCTTCTATTTTCAGCATATCAAGGGTGTTCGGAGTTGAAACCCAACCAACCTCTGATGAAATGATGGATTTCTACGCAATAATACAGCGCAAAAATGGCAACGTGGTTAAATCAAGGTTTAAATTTGATTTAATAAAACAATGAAAAATGCAGGGACAGGCCCAATATTTAAAAAAATATATATCGTGTTTTAAGGCATAAAAATCACTATAAAACAAAAGCAAATCACATAAAGAGAGAAATACCACGTCAGAAGAAAACAATCACCTTACACCAATATAGAAACAATATTTCTCCCAACACAGATAAGTAATTTCAAATATCTAGCAATGCTGGAAACCCATATCTTGCCCACGGGCAAAGTAAAAAAAGTATCCGCATGGAACTACATTTTTCACTTCGCACAGAGTTCCAGCGAGAAAATACATTTTTACTATTTTCGTATTTACAACGGTTTAACTGAGGTCTACCATGACGGCTCGTGTAAGAAAACCTATGCTGGAGCTGAGATGAATCGTTCTTACACTATCGGCTATGGAAGATACTTATTATTGTTATTAATAAAAACTATGGTCAAAGCACAGTGTTTTTCCACTACTTTGTCATGAAGCATTACCGAGAGTGAAGTTTTAACTTGAAGATGCACTCATACTCTACCAAATTAGATTTTCCACAATTAATACAATTGTTTAATAAACCAAAAAGGGCGAAGACATGTTAACAAACAATGGTTCTTATGAAAGGTAACGAGAATAATTTGTAAGGAATGTGCAAACATCACTGTATTTCTACCTTTTGAGTCGATTGTAGATCGCAGTAAATATTTTAGCACTCACAAATCATTTAATATTTTTGCGTTTTCAGCTATTAAATACACGGTCACCATCTTGATATCAGCAATTAATATTTTCCATAAATGCATTTTTAGTAAGTAGTTAAAGGTTAATCACTCAAACTATGTTTGTAATACATGTTTAAGTGTTGATTTTAAATAAGAGTGTCACTTCAACTCGTGGCTCCTCTACCCTGCACTCGGCAATTAACTACAGGATACCGGAAAGGCAAATACGAGCATTTTCATAATGCCAAAACAAAAATAAGACTTTGTTTTCAATTTCACTGCCATAAACGATGATATTAGGGTAGATAGTACGGAATCTTTGTTTTCTGTAGTAATTAAAGAAATGTACTTTTTTGTTGTAAGAACTAGTTTGTCTGCAATTTCACTTTCATAAGCAATTATAATATGGTACGTTTTCGGTAGTAAGTAAATTAAGGCAAGTTTTTTTTAAGATATAGTTTGTTTTCTATTTCACTGCCGTAACAATATAATATTTTCCTTTAGTGGTTAAATTAAAGCAGTTCTTTATAAGAAATTGTGTTTTCTATTTCACTGCCGTAAACAAAAATATAACATTATAACAATATAATATTTTCCTTTAGTGGTTAAATTAAAGCAGTTCTTTATAAGAAATAGTTTGTTTTCGATTTTACTGCTATAAACAATACTTTTATGGTAGGTTTTAGGGATCGTTTTTTCTAAAGTAAGGCAAGTTATTTTTATAAGGAATAGTTTGTTTTTGATTTCACTACCATACACAATAATATTAGGGTTGGTAGTTCGGGATCTTTTTTATTAGGTAGGTAAAATCAGGCAGGGTTTTATAAGAAATAGATTGTTTTCGATTCACTGCCATAAGCAATAAAAAATAAGTTTGGATTGTTTTTGTCTCAATATCGAGGGGCGTTGCTAACCGATTCATGTGGATAAATAATTATGCTAGGGGTCCGGGGGCATTCTGGGCGTTCTGAGGTGCGTTATTTATTACTGGAAAATGGACAGTGTTAGTACGTCAAGTACGCTTACTGCAACTTTGGCTGATTTTTTTTAGATATTTTTGTCAGAATGATGTGGATTCAGCCGCGTAGTCGCGCAAATTCAATTAAGAACAACTAAGGTTAGTATGATTGTATTAAACAAGTCGTTCTGTATTTTAGATTGATAAAATATCTCAACCAGCGGGCTGAAAACAAGGACAGATGGGTCGGTGCACTCGTGCAAACGAAAATTCCAGGTTATAAACTTCACATCATTTTGTACCTACCGAATTACTCTATTGGCAAGATATTATGAAAGGTTAAAAGAAACAGTTAATTAGTTCTTATTTAAAACATAAAAAACTATAGACTAAAAGAGAAATATGAAAATCGAGAAACAGGCTGTATGTTATTTGGCGGCCATTTTTCAAGATGGCTGCAATTCTGCAAAATTGACTAGAAACTAATGATTCTATTTGTTATTCTCAACAAACTATTTTAATTATTTAATACTATATATTCTCATTTCAGTTCACATGATATATGGGCCGTCTGATCCAGTTAACAGTAGATACGCCTTTGTTGATCAATACAAGTAAAGAAACATTCCATACATATTTTATTGTGTAAAAAATATATAATACATAATTTAGCTTCATTCATTCACATAAAAACAACAGCAAAATCGAATTAGTTAGTACAATTTATTTAACGTGCAATTATTATGATTATATTAATATCACTTGAAAGTATTTTGGACCTACATAATTGTAGTCGACCCTGGGATGCGTATCTACCACAAAATTTCAAAGTTTTAATGTTTCCGTGAAAACATGAAGGTCTAATAATACAAAATAAAACATTTTTTATTAACAGACTGAGAACAAAAAAGACCTATTTCTATCTATTTTTCTATGGCTTTCGTCCATCATTAACTGAGCCCTCGGTGTATTTGTTTCCTTTTGCTGTGATCACCTTTCTATTTTAAACTGGAAGTAGTACCATGCGATCTTATTTTTATTTCCAGTAAAAAAGAAGTATTGTCAGAGTGTTGTTGCGATCTTCCTTATATTTCCACAGGAAATAAATTGAATCTCAGAGTATTATTTCGATCTTCTTTGTATTTCCAGAGGAATGTAGTTCAATCCCAAAGTGTTACTGTGATCTTCCTTTTATTTCCACAGAAAAGTAGTTCAATACCAGAGTGTTACTGTGATCTTTTTATTTCCACAGAAAAGTAGTTCAATGCCAGAGTGTTACTGTGATCTTCTTTTTATTTCCACAGAAAAATAGTTCAATCCCAGAGTGTTACTGTGATCTTTTTATTTCCACAGAAAAGTAGTTCAATGCCAGAGTGTTACTGTGATCTTCTTTTATTTCCAAAGGAAATTAGTTAAATCCCAGAGTGTTACTGTGATCTTCTTTCTATTTCCACAGGAAAGTAGTTCACTCCCATAGTGTTACTGCGATCTCCTATTTATTTCCAGAGGAAAATAGTTTACTCCCATAGTGTAACTGCGATCTCCTGTTTATTTCCAGAGGAAAGTAGTTCAATCCAAAACTGTTACTGCGATTTTCTTTTTATTTCCAGAGAAAAGTAGTTCAATCCAAGACTGTTACTGCGATCTTCTTTTTATTTCCAGGGAAAAGTAGTTCAATCCAAGACTGTTACTGTGATCTTCTTTTTATTTCTAAAGGAAAGAAGTTCAATCCAAGACTGTTACTGCGATTGTATTTTTTTCCAGAGGAAAGTAGTTCAATCCAAGACTGTTACTGCGATCTTCTTTTTATTTCCGCGGGAAAGAAGTTCAATACCAGAGAGTTATTGCGATCTTCTTTTTTTCCACAGGAAAGTAGTTCAATTCAAGAATGTTCCTTCGATCTTTTTTTTATTTCCACAGGAAAGTAGTGCCATCCGCGAGTGTTATTGTCATCTTTTTTATATTCACAGGAAAGTAGTACCATCCCCGAGTATAACTGTACTAGAAGCGGCGATAGGACACTACCCCCATTGGGAGGATCCCACTGCCGTCTTCGAATCCTACAAGTCCTTTTTGCAGTCCATCAAAAAGCCTTAAAATCTCACTTCAGGTTCATCAAAAACCTTGAAATTCATTCCACCAGTGTATAATAAACTAGAAATCATTCCACCAGTCCATACAAAGCCTTGACCTCTCTTATCCATTTATCTAAAAGCTTTTCTATTTTTCATAGAAATGTAAAACCATCATTTTTTCAAAAAAGGGCTTTGAAAGATTTCCTCAATGTCAATTTAAAATCTGTACGCTCTTAAAAAATTGGGGGAAAAAGCTGTTGTTTAAAGTTGTCTTTTAATTTTAAATGAGTATGTCTGCATATCCGTATATTTGACAGTATAAACATTTTCACTTTTGTTTGTTAGATGTTTGATTTGTCATATTCTAGCACTGAATACCGTTGTGTTAATCTTGTATGCGCACTTGTTTTGTTGAACACATAGCTTATTAACCATGACAGATAAACACATACATGACCATCATGTGCTTAAATGTCGATAAGTATGAATCATTCACTCTTTTGTTTGACCATCATTCGTATAACCTTAAAGGGACATGACACCAGATGGTCCAAAAATCGGCTAATGATATTACCTCAAGACAAGCCTACAAATGTCGATACGAGCTATTATGAGGCAAATAATTCATTATTTTACATTATTAAAATAAAATTTATCGCTGTTTCAGCTGAGGTTACCCGGTTAAATTAAGCGCATACTGATTTCCCAGTCTATAATGTGTATATTTAGCATGTGAATTTCCCGTGATTAGTACAGATACATATGGGTCTTGTTCGAGGCATTGACACGTGCACGTGAAACAATCATGGTTATCGTCACTATGCCAGGATGGTAGGCATTTGGAAACACTTCAACCTCCCATAGGCCGTTGTACATACCAACGCGATTTTTAAAATTACTGAAATTTACATGGTGGACAAACCCAGTAAATTTCGCATTTGAAAAATATGCAAACACTGCGAATGACAGACACAAAAAATTTGTCGTTGGCAATGTGATACATCAGTAAGAAAGAGTCAATGCGTTGAACACAGTGATACCAATTTTCAGTTTGTTCTTGACAATTCTCTTTTTATCATGCACTGGTATTATCTGTTGACTAGTCCCTTTAAGCAACATGTTAATGTTTTTCTTTTATGTTTCACCCTTGCCTCGTGCATTTGTTTTTAACATAAAACTTTATAAACAGACTATTTTGTTTACACTAAATGTTTGCAAACTGAAGTTGAGTTTACTTTGAAATTGAACTTTTCAATTTCCAAAGATCAAGTTCGTATTTCATGGCGTAAAATGGTAGAAAGAGGTTGAATATACGGGAAAGAACAGTCCCGAACATCTTGAATATACGGGCGAGTTTGAACCCGTACACCAAATGTGTACGGATACGTAACAACACGTTTTCGGACTTCCGTAAATTCATCAACGTACCCGTTAATACATTATGGAGTTTTCAATATCTAAAATAAAAATGTGCCATTTTAAAGTATATTTCGAAGATAAACATATTTTATTCGTTACAATTTCTGGTAAAAATACGTATGGATGTACGGAGCCCGAAGCCTTTCGTGTTCGGAATGGAAGAACGGACTCCGTTCTTACAACGCGCACGGGAAGAATATATGTAACCCTTAAATGCAACGTGTATGGGATTGGAGAACGGACCCCGTACATGCAGCGTGTACGGGATGGAAGTACAGACCCCATACATGCAACGAGTACGGGATGGTAGAACGGACCCTGTATATGCAATATTTTGTTCTTATTCTTTATATTATGCGTTTCTTAACAACTTCTGATTATGCTATATTCCAAGACTTGGAATTTTATCCATGCTCTCTTCGTTCATTCTTTCTCTTTTTTTCTTTTCTGTTGCCAAAATCATCATTTTTCTAAATATATTTAAACGCATTCGTTGATTCTCTTAAGATAATATTATGCATGTTTTCATAAAGAGCATATATACATGTTATTGAAATCCTCAAACTTTCATATTATTCTGCATAACGTGTAATTTAATCCTCACGGAGAGAAACTTTATAAGCTATGTTTTCGTTTCAATCCGATTCAATATATTATATGCAAATATTTAAATGGTACTTAATGTGTACTTCGACTAATAAGATATATAAATATATGTTAAAATCAACACCTTTTTTGTATATGTTGTACGCAACGTTGAAAACCCTTCTTCGCCTTTGTTGTATGCGTTACTATATATACCTCTATTTTGTATGCGTTACTATATATATCTCTTTGTTGTATGCGTTACTATATATATCTCTTTGCTGTATGCGTTACTATATATATCTCTTTGTTGTATGCGTTACTATATGTATCTCTTTGTTGTATGCGTTACTATATATAACTCTGTGTTGTATGCGTTACTATATATATATCTCTTTGCTGTATGCGTTACTATATATAACTCTTTGTTGTATGCGTTACTATATATTAGGGATGCAAACGAATGGCAAAATTGATATTCGAATATTCGGTAATTCTTTTGATCGAATATTCGAATATTCGATCACAGGCAAGATTGTCTAAAAACTTCTATATTGCATCGATCATTTGCGTTCCAAATAATGACTTCCAGTATGACATTTGCCGAATAATTTTATTGATGTCGGATTGTATGACGTCGTCTGTAATACGTGTAGTGGCTTTATTGTGCAATTTCAAAATAACTTTGCATATGTTATCTAGAATTATACTAGTATGTCATATTGTTTCATTACAAAAACTACGTCGATATATCAAAAGTCAAGGTCATGGCATCTTCACCGTTGCAAACGGTCTGGTTTCCGTCGACTTGTTATTATTTTGTACCCGTCTTTCGTTTGTTACTTGTTTTTATACCAATAAAGATAAAGAAAACAACATATTTGGATTTTAACTAGTATATTGTGAAATATTTTAAATAATAATGCTATTATTAGGATAACAAAATTATATACATGTACATTCTATATTACACAAAACACTTTGAATTTAATTCATAAACAAGAATAATAAACAGTTGCTTTAAATAACATACATCACATATGTTGGCTTGTTTCACTACCAACTTAGTCTTAGAATCCCTTTGATATCACCCAAGCTATTTATTCGTCACAAGGAATGATGGACATCAAATTTTATGCGCATTATATTCAGTGCGATTTTAGCAACATTGCTCAGTTTAATTGACATACAAAAGAAATAGTTTGTGTTATTGCTCACATGACGAACCCTTAATTGGCATCGTTTAAAATAGGTTCCAATCCCCTTTCAACTTTATTTATTTCATTGCCGCTAATTGGCAGGGGACGGCACACGTAAAATTATTTGTTTATTTCGCCATGATGATGGGCCTTAATTGACACTTGACGCGCCACTGTGTATTGTCTAGATGCTCGCGCCTCGATAATTGGTGACATGCGTGGGTGTATTGACGAAACGAGGGTAAATTAGAGCGTTTTAATCTTTAAATATAAATGTTAAATAAATGTTCAAGATGGAACAAAATTTAGAAAAAAAGTAAAAATTAAACGAATATTCGAATACCGATTTTAATATTCGAATACCATTCTTTTGATCGAATATTCGTTTGCATCCCTACTATATATATCTCTTTGTTGTATGCGTTTAAATCTGTACCCCAAAACCAGTCACATGACCTATTAAGTAGGCGACATTTGGAACTCCTCGGCCATTTGTTTTATCGAAAACAACTTTTTGAATATTTGCACGGTTTACATACTCAAAAAGTGGTACGTTAAAGTCCGCTGCATTTTATAATCATTTAGCAGTTAAACTTCACGAATAAACCTTTGAGAACCTAAATTATGTTTGCAATGACACACTTCACAGGCAATCAATTTAATCTTAAATCTATAAATACAACTCTAAAACACCGCATTTGATTAATGATATAGTTAAAAAATACGAACTAGTTTAACCGATGTACCGGCATACATCCTAGGTTGTTTTTGATACAAAAAATGGCCGAGGAGTTCCGAATACGTAGGCGAAAGCTAAGGGGTGGTGTTAAAACCCGTTACCCGGTATCGATATTGGGAAAAGCCGGTATCACAGTTTATCATACCGGATTATGTCGATACCGGGTGTTTCGTCACAGTCGGTACCGGGTAATATATATTATTTTCTAAAGAAATCCCGGTATCGAAAGACCCGGTATCAATATCAACAATAATCAACTACGACTTTGAATATCTTCAGCAGAAGCAGAACAGTGAGTTTGATTAAACAAAAAATAGTATAATAAACACCCATGTATATTATATAGTAGGTTAACAGTCACCTTAAAATTACACACTTTTAACAAGCTGTACATCTTGAATTCAATAGATTCTATTTCAATAATAATTGTCTTTTGATTTTTTAATGCGATGTTTGGGGAATAGATTTGAAAAAAAAATATTTTAATTAACACCCAACGTGTGTTGATTTTTAAAACGCGGGCGTGCTTATTTGATGTGGCACCGTTTTTCTCGGTAAGTTTAGGTATTATAGGTCTTGCAATATATGTATGCAAACCGTATAAAAGAAAAGTTCAATTTTGTTGTTTTAGTCACGCCTTTAAAACATGTTTTGCTAGTGTATGTGTTATAATGATAATAGTCTTGAAATGCTTAGATCAAAATAAATAGTTCCGACCTGATTTCAAATATAACAGCTTCAACATGCCTTTCTGAGAAAGGTTCTGTCTATTCCGAGCATGAGGACATTATATGTAACCCGAGGGTTGAGAATGTATGCATGTATTTATCGTATAATAGTTTAACTTCATGCATGAGCGGCATGATAATTCCCCGCTGTGCATCCCTTTTTATTGCACTTGTCTCACAGCATGTGGTCAATTTCCTGTGTATCTGTTTATGTGTCAAGTGCCTTTTTAAAGTTGACACTTTCAGAGTAGAAAATCTCATTGTCTGACCAATACATATCCAATTTTTGTATAAACAATATACATAGCTAAATGAATTAATCAGGGTCATAAACAAATAGGTGTTTTAATAAATACACAATTACGATCAGACGTTTACGGGCCCCATAGTAAATACAACTTAAAGGGGCAGCACTCTGTATAATTAAAAAAACAACAAGAAAAACAAGAAAACTGACATAAACTTGGTATCGATGTGTACAATGCATTGAAACTTACTAAATGAAGTTCCACGTAGTTTACAAATAATTTATTTTTCGCAGTATTTTCGTATTTTTCCATAAAAAAATAAATATTATATTGTGCGTCTACCTAGTAGAGCTCATTCCTTTAATATGCGTAATTGGCTAGTCGATGTTATCACGTGATATTACCAATAAGATATAAGTTAAATATTCCACCTTTTAAGGGTAAGCCTTCTTAGCACAGTGGATGCAACGCTGGATTGCAATTTTGGCGACACCGGTTCAAACCCGGTTTCCTACACATGTTTTTTTTTACATTTTGGTATTTGTTTTTACAATTATGATATCAAAGAGTAAAACACTTTTTTAAATAATTGTCCTGAGATTGGTTATAGAAAAAATAATGTTGGTGCCAGTCGGGTGTATAGTCCCTTTAAAGTGGTTATTGATGTATCTTATTATTGCCTTCAACCCTATACAAAACATGTATCAACTGTGGACTCATTAAAAATGCAACGTTGCTAAAAACTTACTTCACAACATGCCTTATTTTCGATACACAAATTACTTTTTAAAAAGGAAGATATGCAAATACATAAAGAAATGAACTATTGTGTAAATCATGTCATATTATACAATTGTAACAGAACATCTTTCTCTTCAAGTATATAAGAATGGAATACACATTCAGACACTGGCACAATTTAGATTATAGTAACTTGAAAATGGCACAGTTTATGATACCGGATTATGTTGATACCGGAATTTACGTCACAGTCGGTACCGGATAATATAATACTCTCTTCAGAAATCCCGGTATCGATATGCCCGGTATTAGTGTCCACAAGTCTCTCGAGAGGCTTGTTTGAATTATAACATTGATTAAAAATGCGTATTTCCCATCATGATCTGTGCAATTAACTATGCTTTTTGTATAAGGTTGTATTTTAATTATATTTTTATGAACTTATGTGTATCATGCGTGTTTAAATTATAACAATAATTGAAAATGCGTATTGCACATCATAATCTGTGCAATTATCTATGCTTTTTTATGTGAGGTGTACGCTATTGTTGGTTATATTTGCTAGTTTGTCTTTCTTTTAATCCAAAAACAATGTAAAAAATAAAGTTTTTAATGTGCAACCGTTTTATCAGTTCATAAAACTTCTCAATTTGATTCAATAACATTCCAAGACATGTTTTCAACATAAAAACCCTGTTCTTTTATGCTGATCACACGGTTATATATTCATCATATGTTTATTTAAAGTTAATAAACGACGCCGGTGTGCCGTCTGTCCTTAATGCAACACCTGGTCCGTAATGGCCCGTAATATCATGCGTGTTTAAATTATAACAATAGTTGAAAAGATAATGCACATCTTGGTTTGTGCAATTACCTATGCATTTTGTGTGAGGTGTTCGTAAGTATTTGTAATTATTGCTCGTTTGCCTCTCTTGTAATTCAACAGTGTGAGATATCATCATAGAAAACAATCTAAACTAGTTGTTTGAATTAATTTGTAGTTGTATGTTAAATTATAACATTGAATGAAAATGCATTTTGCACACATTAATATACTAGTATATAAATATGCGTTATTCTTTGTTATTTCTATCTTCAAATATATATACATTTTAAATAAGTTCAATTGTGACTTTGTATTATTTTGCACTCCGCAAAAATAGTTATTGATTTACAACTCAAACTATTTTACAAACCAGGTAAACTAGAACAATAAAGCATACCGCCAACATCAGAGATCTTTATCCGATAATTGTACCTTCAATTGGCAATGAAATTAGTCACCTTATAACATCACGGTAGCACTCAATCCTGTATCGAAAAGTGGTACCGGGCGATACTGGATACCGGGTACCGGCTTTTAGCATCACCCAGAGATAAGTCGTCGGGGATAAAATCTATACAAACGTTACTCTTTACTCACATGCAAACACAATTATCGTAAAGTGGACCGTTTGCTGCAAAATATTATTACATTCGTTTCAGGCATAGAAAAATGAAAGTGTAAATATTAAAGACAACAATTTGATTGATTTAATCAATAATATAAGACCCAAAAACTTTACAACAGTGCTATCCTTACCAAACTTAATATGCACACTAGTATGACATAACAGACTCTCTAGCAAGGGCTTTAGAGCGATAAGAGGCCATGAACTGAATTTAACATTAAGATATGTCTCTTGGACAACCTCTAAAGGTGTTGGCCGATTCTCTTGACGACATGCCTTTTAATCTGTAATCACTAAATTTTGTAAAGGTCAAAATTCAGCTCTTTCCCGATAAATCACTGTGCTCAGACAGGGTTAGACACTAACATTTTTCACAAGGTAGTCCCACGGACTACTAGATCCGAAATCTGGCTAGTCCAGCAAATATTCTGGTAGTCCGAAAAAATGCAAGCCTGCAACGGATTCCTTCAGTGTTTTGTGAGACTTAGCCTTCTTAGAACATTGCCAGTATAACCCTTTGATTGGTCATGATTTTTATCTGTCTCAATCTTAAAATTTCCACATTCTTCAAAACAATTTTTGGCCTTTGAATTTAATTTTAAAATCTAAAAAATGCTAAAAACCATGCTAAAATACCTCAGATTAAAAATCTAAAAGCCATGCTAAATAACCCATAATCTGTCACTTTCAGGGAAATGTTGCAATAAATCACTTGACACAAAAACACCTCGACTAACATCGTTGCTAAGTTATGGCACAAATGACAGACATCCTACTGATAAGCAATATTTGATTATTGGCATTCTACTATTCAGTATTCTTTGTTAATCTAAACGACATATCATATAATGCTTAAAAAAACATGATGAAATAAATTCCGAAAGTGTTATTAATTATTTTTTATATGGGAGTAAAATAATAATTAACATGACGCTGCCTGTCAGTCAAACTAGCTGATGAATATCCGACTGACCAATGAGCGTCCAGATTAGGCAGGGCTTATCAGTTGCCGTTGCTATCCGCCATGACCTCCGACAATCCTCAAATATCAACAGTATTGTAATTACACTGTTATATATATTTAACACAAATTATGTCTCATAAGTGATAGCTAGGACCAATAATACACGTAATCTTACTCCCAGGTGATAGTAAAGACGGTTTAAGAAATCCGAAAATTTTCCCTTAATGCTGCTAAAATTATAATTGATAACAAGGGACTATTTAGTAGACTAATTCAATTCTCAAAATGGCTTAATGTAAACGTACATAATATACGTATATTTCTATTTTAATAGCATTAAAATAAGAAATATCATTATGAGAATTAGTGTACAATATTGATGATATCTTGCTATTTAGTTTGATTTTGAAATTTGTCTCCTTATTGAGCGAAAAGTTTTAAATCCGAAGCATATACATTTGCTTTTAAGTTTGTTTGACATATTAGTGAAAAAGACACCTCAGTTTATATGAGTTACATTTTTCATTAAATTTAATTAAATTTCTGATACAGCTTAAGGTCATAAAAAGTATATACGAATAGATAAAACAAAATCATATTTTTAAATGACGCAAATCAAAGTAAAAACCTTTGCATTTATAATGACTATGGTCGTTTCAAAATTTCTATGCTGATTGTTAGGACAGTTTTGCATTTCATTTAATACGGAAATTTATTCACTGAGAGAAACAATAAGGTAGTTATATCAATAATGATACTAATGCATTACACTTGTATAAAGCAGGTGGTTCTGAATCGCGAAAGGAAGAAAAACAGCGAGTTTTGACAATTTATCTAGATACAAACATCTTTCTTTGGTTGATTTTCGGATAGGAAATTAATACATGTTTTGTTTCCCTTTATTTGAGTTTTAAAATAAAGACTGTTATTGTACTGTAACAAAATCCGATGTTATTTAGAAATAAATTATTTTAAAGTATAGACATTTTTGTACCTGAATTATACATTGCATACAATTAATAAGAATAAACTTATTGAGTGTTACGTATACTTGCTTTTATTGCTATGTTTTACCATGTTCCATGCATTTTTTATCTGATTGTCATTGAAAACTTTTTGTATTATTATCAACTGCTTCTGGGTATTTGTCGGAGGTCCCTAATTAAGAGGTCATGTGACACTGTAGGTGTAGCCTTATCGCTATTGGCATGGTGTCTATTGTTTTTGGCCCTAGCTTCAATGTATAAAATGTTACGACATTTTGGCGCAAAAATTAACGCACTCAATTCTGTCGTCGTCTGCACTTACACTGCATTATACATGTTTGGCAGTATGATTAATTAATCAGCTGATCTTCTGAAAGCAAGTTTAAAAGATTTCATAAGCCAGACATAATGTTCCTCCTGCTTTATATAAACACCGCCATTGGCAATACCCTAAACCATAATAACCATGACGTATTTTCAGAAAATCTAAAACTAGTAACAACCGTCAAGTGTTTGTCTACATCGTTTATTTCATTGTTTTTGACGAAAGCGGTTTTTCCCTTTCTAAATAAAGACATTCTACATATATATATGTAAATGATATGCCAGCAGTTGTAAAGCATAAGTTGCTCTTGTATGCGGATGACTCTGCAATTCTAGTTCCTGGTAAACATAAAGATGAAATAGAATGTGCCATCTCCAATGAATTGGAAAGTGTAAGTGAGTGGCTTATATGTAATAAACTTTCATTGCACATAGGCAAGACAGAAACAATTCTATTTGGGTCTAAGCAAAGGCTGAAATCACAAGGTGGTCTCAATGTCACCTGTAAAGGAGTTCCCATTGTAGCCATAAGTTCAGTAAAGTACCTTGATGCAACTATTGATAACTGCTTATCTTTTGAAGACATGGCTATATCAGTCATCAAAAAGGCTAATGCAAGACTCAAGTTTCTGACTAGAAAACGAGAATTCCTTAACGAACACACTAAAAGGCTGCTATAGTTATGTCCATTCTTCAGTGCCATTTTGATTTTGCTTCTACTGTCTTGTTTAATTCCATTACCCAGGACTTGCGAAACAAGCTACAGGTTACCCAGAACAAAATTATGAGGTTTATTTTAAATTTATATTTAAGATCCCATATTGGCAAGGAACAGTTCACCTCTTTAAACTGGTTACCCGTAGCAAAATGAGTTGACTTTATAACTCTCTGTCATATTTTTAAAATACACACTACAACAGCCCCTTCCTATATGATGGAACATTTTATTCCTGTAAGTACTGCACACAGTTATAGTACTAGTAACGTCATTTCGGAAATGGCGTCGTTGCCCTAGCCCTGTGCGCGCTGACGTTTGATTTGGAATTGACAGCGGGCAAAAATTTCAAAACAGTGAAAAATATCCATATGATATTTCGACTGTTTCAAACAGTGAATTATACATTTTTATTTCACTGATTAATCTCTTAAAACCACCGGAAAGCATATAATAAATACATATACAGTTAGCTTAAGGATATTATGGATCATGGTCAAACAAAAGTGTAAAGGATAAAAAAATCTTCATTTTCTGAAAGTGCACCATGAGATTTAGGTCTTGTGACGTCACAACATTGACGTCACACGCAAGATAGTGTTGATCAGGCTCATATGGTAGGAACCGGTTCGTTAGTTCACGAACGAGCAAATCTTTCACGTGCACGGGTTGTCTGCTGAAGTAAAAATGCGTCATGTGTCCGTGCTTCGGCATCGCACATGCGCGGTCTGAAAAAAATAGAAATAAAATTTAATAAATAAGCAAAGATGGCATGAAGCACTCGTTCACCAATAATAGGCGTACCTGAAACCAGGCGCGAAGCTGCTTTATACGCGAGTACGCGGCCGAATCCACATGATTCTGACAAAAATCAGCCAAAGTTGCAGTATGCGTACTTGACTCCATAATCCTGTCCATTATTAACTGTCCATTTTCCAGTACTAAATAAAGCACATCAGAACGCCAAGAATGCACCAGATTGGACCATTGTTTTCATTTTTTCCGAGGGGTCATGCCCCCGAATCCCATAGCACAATTATGAATCCACAATAATAGAGGGCTAGCTACGCCCCTGGAAGCATGTTTAATTGTATGCCCCTATAACTTGAGAGACACATTGAAGTGTGAACATCTTTCATTAGTTCTAAAGAATCCAGTTATCAAAAAATTATTTTCAAGCATTCTGGTCGCCATTAATCAACTAAATTAACATAAACTTTAACCAGTTAAGGCGACTATAATTTATTTGCTAGGTATTCATCCCCGCCAGTTTCCTCTTTTTCAGCAGCCCCTTAAATTGTATTGACTCACATAAAGATGTTGAATTAGGGCCTGTTTTTGCGTATCGATCCGTCCCTTATGCAATATGCAATATGAATAAACACATACCCAACGGTGAAACAGTCATCGAAGAAAATAAAATGTCAACCCTCCTCCCCTACCCACCCCAATTTAAAATTAAAATTTTGATGAAAATCTAACAGCTAATTTATATATACTCACGTTGTCATGAGTAAAACAATTATTCGCTAATCAAAATTGTTCCAGACACCAAATCAGAACAAAAAGACAAAACTAGGAATAAGATTTGTTATTGGTAGCAAATTTCACATTGTAAGATATATAGATTGAGTCTGTCTCGTTCGTTCGTCTTTGCCATATAGGTAGAATCTGTAACGTATAGGCACGTCAGGACGGAAGGATATTCGAACGTTTACTGTATGACGCTGGATCGCCGCACTGACCTCGCTATACATAGTCCTCTCTCTAAATCGGATTGTTAGAGTACTGAAAAGATATTAAATTCAAATTAAATAACATTGGCCTAGAATAGCCTTGATAGTCATTTGTTGTCAATTTATAGCTGTAGACGTTTTAACATCTTCGTGTACCTGCAACAACACCAAAGACAAATAAACTGCTTTCAGTGAAAATTGCTTTAAGCAACGGGAGGGCGGGTGGAAACATACACCAGCTGAATGCTACCAATAAACCTCGAGTGACGAATACTCCCCGCACAAGCCTTATATACTGAACCTAAATTTCGTGCACGGAAAATCGTGCACGGGAATAATATTCCCGCTAACAAGAACCGGTTTCTAGCGCAAACAACTATAATAAGAAATAATTAGAACCGCGAATAATTTCATTTGGATTTCGTGGACACTTTTTGAGTTTCATTCAAGATGTCTTCCTAAAATATATCAGATATACAGATATCCGTAAGTCTTAGATATTAGTTTTTGATGTCGGGATTTAAGCACTTGACATTTCGGGGTAACGTACGTTCGGACGTATCGGAGTACGCGGCGACACTGCCTATATACAGCAACTTAACACGACCCTGAATGTCATTTAACCATTCAATGGACTACTTAAATGATACTTTGTCAATAAAAATTGCAACTGTGGCGGATCCGTGGTCTATTGTAACACACTTGACTGTTAATCCAGGGGTCGCAGGTTCGACTCCCCGCCGCGGCACTAAAAATAAAATACTAATCATCTCCCGGGACGGATGTAAAATGAGTGTCCTGTGTGACAGTGCTATTACTGCAGTTTAACATTGTCAGAAAATCTCGAAAAGCCTAAATAGGATTTCGAGATTTTCTGACATTGTTAAACTGCAGTAATTCATAGTTATTTTATGCTTGATAGTTGGTAGGAGCGACCCCTTTGATAAATATGAAGAAAAAATAATAGTTTAGGTTAAATGTCACTAAACTTTGTACAGGTCAAATGGCACCAAAGCAGGAGTTAATTCTCATCAAATCACTGTGTAATAAAAGCAGCAAACATTAACGATACCAATCTTAGTGTTTGGCGCGAATGTCCATACCAGGTAAGTCGTTTACAATTGTATGTAATACTAATAAAGTTTAGTTCAAGTCGACAGCAGTGTAAAAGGCATTAAATCACGCTCGATATATGGTTTAAAAATACTTCATTATTGAAAGAAAAAAGCAAAGTATGCAAGGTCGTATTTACAATATCAAAATATAGGATTATTAAATTGCTTGACATGTTATTTGTAAAATGAAAGTATAAAATATAAGAATTATACAGTTTCAACGCGGTCTCCATTAACCACCTCTGAAACGCAGGTACAAACATTGTCAAGCATGATCACAATTTCCATTCTTGAATGTTATAAAACTCGTTAGAGTCTGCGAATATTCTGAGTTATTAGAAGCGTCAGACATTTGTTGAAGTAAAATGCAGGGGGGCGTACAAGTGGCGTAACTTAGGGGGCTTAACCATTTGAGTTGTGCCCCTCCCTCAGAACCAAAATGAATTTGGTTTAAAGTGTTGAGCGGGGAGGGGGGCGGCAATCCCCCAAGAAAATTTTAACAATTTCTAGTCCGAAAAGGTGCATTTTGGGCGTACTTCTTAACTATTTTTCTCATTCATTTAAATAAAAAGTAAACTTTGGCGATTTAAGGGGGTGGGGTCTGCCGGGGGCGCCGCCCTTGGATCCACTAGTGAAACATGTCCTTTAACTACATTATGTTTAAAGGGCAAAACTTCTCTTCTTGGTATAAATGAAAGGTTAATACCATTCGTAGGAAATATTTAATAAATCATACAGTCGAAATCCGTTGGCTCGATATCGCTTGGCTCGATTTCCTCGTTGGCTTGAACTGAACGTTGTGAACCGATTGCCTTTTACTTTATGTAAGGATACACGCTTGGGTCGATTTTTGCGAGACTCGAATTATTTCGTCCGGTCCCTGGGCTATCGAGCCAACGGGTTTATAAGACAACCTTAATAAGGTATTCGACCCAAGCAGATGTGAACTACAGTTGCCTGGTGACGTCATATTATATTGATATCACTTGAAAGGGTTTTGTGTCTAGAATTATTTTTTTACCAAAAATGATTTAAAATGTTTTTTATTAGGCCCTTCAAAGATTGTAAAATATGGCGTTAACATCCATTAAAATTGAAACAAAATAGCAAACATACAAACTTTACATAACTTAATGTATGATATGTTGTCGATTGTTATTTTTTGAACGTATTAGAAATCAGCCAACAAATACTTAAAATACATCGTATTGTGTATGGTTACCAAAAGACAGCGACATTAAACATTAACTTCAAGCACCAATAAATACATTTCCTATATGTTATACATGTATAGTCAATTGAGCAATTTGCATGCAAGATAAGACTGATTTCAAGTACTTCAGGTATATTTCTGTAAGCTTTATTAACGCTCTGGCTAGGACATTCTTTTTTACTGAGTGCCACTTTAAAGTGATTCGCTCATGTCTTTTTTACCAAAAATTACTTTTATTGTTAATGCATCCGGAAACACTTATTTTATCATTATTTGACTCTATGATATCGAAATTGCAGAAAAAATACAATTATAGCATTAAAAGGTATTTTGGCTTTAGTGGGGTTCGAACCCACGCCGGTAAAGTCAAAAAATAAGTAGAGTACATCCATTTAGTCCTAACGGCCACTGGAACGTTAAAAAGTGACGAGGATATGTTAACATCTTAAGGATACAGTGATGACAACACGAGATAATGTCAATCAACCAACACCACAGCCGTAATTAATTTTCAATCGCCATTTGCTGAAGGGTTCGAGCTTTTGGTATTTTTGTTTAAACTCTCCTTATGATTTGCCACACTTTATTTCGTAATTAAAAAAGTGCATTTTACAGTCCATGAGTGAGTCCCTTTAAAACAAGGGTTGGGCCTTATTATCTTATATTCATACTGAATTGCGATCTGTCTGTATGACAGGTATTGAAAAACATCTTTGCTTATAAATGATTTCAATTTAATGACTTTCAGACATATCGATTCTAATAAGCCTGTCATCTTCAAAGACGTGACTCAAACACTAATATGTTTTTCTTCCAAACAATGTGTTAAAACTTAAAAGTCATGAGAAATTAAGCGTCAAATTCTATACAGGGTTGTCAATGCATTTTTTTTTTAGAAAAGATGTATAGATATGTTTTGAATATATAATGATATTGAAATGATATCGGAAAGATGTGGCTTGTTGATTTGAGTTACGTGTATTGATTTGTTTCATAAACAACGATTCAATACTTTGTACAAGATAAATGGAAATAACAAAAAGGAAATGATGATGATGATGATGATGATGATGATGATGATGATGATGGTCATGATCATGATCATGGTGATCATCACGACGACGACGACGACGACTGACGTTGACAATGGTGATGATGGTGACGATGTCGATGCTGCTGCTGCTGTTGCTGCTGTTGCTGCTGTTGCTGCTGCTGCTGCTGATGATGATGATGATGATGATGATGATGATGAGAACTGAGGGGTATTACATTTTGAAAACTGTTCGGAGATACTGTTTTGACTGATTTGTTATATTGAACAAAAATTGTAGACAATTCATAATTCAATCTTCATTGTGTAAATCGTTGTTAAATCTTTTAAATAAACAGTATTTCAGATCAATATCAAATGCGTGATAAAATATTCAGTTGAAGACATAATGCAAGGACTTAAAACACGGACCCCTGAAATAGACATTTTGTCACATGGAGGGCAAATTCTTCTATGCGCATGTGTACCGGAAGGCTGGTACGATGATGATCACGACAGAAAGATGATAAAAACGCGACGGAACGATGTAGAAAAAGCGACAGTACGATAATGAAAACACGACAGAACGATTATGAAAACACGATAGTAGAATGATGAAAACGCGACAAAAAGAACGATGATGAAAACACGACAGAACGATTATGAAAACACGATAGTACGATGATGAAAACGCGACAGTACGATGATGAATGCGCGATAGTACGATAATGAAACCGCGATATCGCGATGATGAAAACGCGATAGTTCGATGATGAAACGGCGACAGTACGGCGTTGAAAACGCGACAATACGATACTACGATTATGTAAGCGCTGGTGAAATGCGACAATACGATGGTGAAAATACGATATCATCATATCGCTGTCGTACTGTCGCGTTTTCATCATTGTATTGTCGCGTTTTCATTATCGTAGTTTCGTGATTTCTCGTTTTCTTCATCATACTATCAAGTACCGTGTTTCAGATTAACACATTCATAGGCGATGGCCCTAACGGCAATCCGTATAATTTTACATTGGTTCCCAGCTGGTAGATTAGTGCAAGGGAAAATCGGAAACCAGAATCTCGCGAGATGCGAGGTGAAACTTCATGCAAGGCACATACTTGCTTAGTTTGAAGGTGTAAGGCTATTCTACTAGACTACTCTCATTTTAGAGGAACTATTTGAAGTCGCTAGTGATTTTAAATTACTGCGCTTTACAACGTCAGTAAATAACGTCGCACGCCCTTTTCGGCGAACTGTACAAAAGTGCGTTTTCTACGTCAACTTTTCCACAAGTTTATAATTTTAGATATGCAAGAAAAAAATATCAATCATGTTTTTTAAGTCCTGGTCGAAAAATCCGACCCTCGGGCAAGTGTGTGTACCGGAAACACATTATAGATACTTATATCATTTTGATTAGGATCTGTTTCTCCTTAATTATTCATTCGAAATGGTTTTGAAATACTGAGGTACATGTAAAATGGTGTGTTCACACACATCATACCTAAAAGTATCCATGTGTACCAACAGATAAATTCAACTTTTTTCTCCAAGTTGTATTCAATTATTTATTAACTACATTGTTCAACTATGAATACAGGCATTTCAAAATTGAGAAATTGCAAGGCCATATGTTTTGTATGGAACAATGCATTCATGATCCGCGCACACTGTATAAAATATATGAACAAATAAATTATGTATGGTTATTTTATTTGATAAAAAGTAAAAATAAACACATATACAATTAGTCACACACATTATTGCAAGAACATCTTATAAAATGTTAGAGTAGTTAAAGGCTTGTTCACGTTTTAAGGCTTAAACATCACAGAAAAACATCCATTTATTTTTATATGTCCACAAAATGATGATAATATTCATGTTGAAGCTGTATTGTTAGTATTTATTTAAATTTGACAGAAAATACCCCCTGTGCCGACAAGCATTAAACATACAATGACCTCAGGCTTGGATTTACAAAATTCTGCCAATAGCTGCTTGGTGTTTGTTTTTTCAAGACAAGATATATAACTTAATTTAGACTAAGTTTTTAAAATTGTTTTGCACACGTGAAACATTATAAGATATGATGTCATGTTGAAATTGTACATTTTTATAAGCTATTGAAAATGTAAAGGCTTAAACCTATCAAGAAAAGATTCTTAATGAAAATTTGAGTGAAGTCAAGTTCAGAAACAAGCTTAACACATTGATAATTTGAGTGAAGTCAAGTTCAGAAACAAGCCCAATACATGCATGTACTGTCAATTGCACCTAAAACATAAAAGTACTGTCAATCACAGTTTATCACAATATGTTACTAATAAAACCATCTTGTAATCATCACCATAAGTAATCTCTGATTTGCAGAAGTCAAAACAAGTAAAAAAAAAATAAAAATCACATTATACGCGGCATTTGGCTTAGTCTCGCTGATTTTCAAAATGTTTAATAATGAGCTACAAGAATCAAAGATCATACGAATGTAATTAAGTACATGTATATAGTTAAATGAATTGAGAATGAGTTTGAGATTTGACTTCAGTATTTTCGTGATATTGGGACCTGGTATCGTAGAAAAATATAAAAAAAAAGCAAATTTCCTTTGCGAATCAAGCCGATTTTTTTACGTTCAGCGAAAGCCAAATATGACGTCATGACAACGCTGAACTATCATTAACATAATTAAGTAAAAATATTCTACAACAGTATATAGTCGAAACCTGTTGGCTCGATATCGCTTGGCTCGATTTTCTTGTTGGCACGAACTGGATGTTAAGGGCCGCTTTTGTTTTACTCTTAGTAAACATTCCCGCTTGGCTCGATATTTGCGAGGCTCAAAGTAGTTTGGCCGGTCCCTGGGATATCGAGCCAAAGGGTTTCTACAATACTAAGAAACCGTTTTAAGGTGGAATTGTAACTGCAAGTATGTATACAAATAAGGTAAATGAAATAAAACAATGAATGGAGGATCATTACCGTAAAGATTTCACAAAATTGATGAAGAAGTTTAGGAGAAGATGTTTCTTTGAATTGTTAAGTTAAAGTCAATGCTGTATTTATTTCATGATTCTGGTACACGCACAAAACAAATTCATGCTCCAATACACATAGCTGGAGTCAGACGTGGGTCAGCGCACGTTTTGCAGGTGCTACTTATTCAACTATACTATGCAGGTTTTGATCACTCAAATGACACATGTATAACTATTTCTACTATTGTAACTACTGCTTCACAAAAATATCAGTATAGTAGGGATCGAACCAAAGCTCCTAAATCAGTAAGTTACAAAGACTTTAGGACTATTAGCAGGAAGCTATTTAGAGCATATGAAATGCTATATTTTCTATTTTACCAGATAAAGTTTTGTGCAATAATTCATAGAATCGATAGAAGCTGTGATATACAAAACTGATACAAAACACATTTAATGCATTCAGAAATGTGTAGACCGTCTTGATCTAACTCATTTTTAAATTATGACTTTATTCAAAACCTGAGAAATATGTCGACAATGCACGTCATGCAAAATCATGTATATAAGTGGTCATTCTGTTTATAGAATACGCATGTATTCCTTGATCAGACATTTTTTTGTATTGTTTTAAATGACATATAAGGTGGAATGAATTGGTAATGAAGAGACCTGTAGGTCTACATTAACATTTGAGGGAGCTCCGTGACCGAGTGGTTAGATTCTTTAAACTGGGTTCAAGCGTGGCGAAGAATTCTTCATGTGAGTAAGCCATCCAGCTGGCTTTTGGAACGTCGGTGGTTCTTCCTATGTGCCCGCTCGTGATGAAATAATGCACGGAGGGGCACGTGGCGTCATTGTTTAAATAAAGTATAGTATGATTTATATAACTATAAAATGTGTATATGTTTTTAAAGAAATAGTAATCTGCAACGGGTTATTTAGCCAAAACACACAAAGTGTAATAATATTAGCCAAGCTTATGATCATTGCATTTTTTAAGTGATAAAGTTTATTTTTGTCAGCTATACAAGAAAATGATCCCCAGATTGTTTGCTGTTTTTGACAGTCTGCACTTTGTGTGTTTTGTTCCCAGCCGAGCCACGAGGAGGCACACCCTTTTCGGCCATAATTTTGAATTTAGATGGTTAGTGTTAAAAACCATGTGTAACCAATCAAAAACAACCAAAAAGAACTTGATGTAACTATAAGCTGTGTTTTCTTTAAATTCCTGCTACGATTCGATCTAAATATTGACAATTTATGAATAGAATCAAAACCACAACCACGTCATAAGTTTCAACCCACGTTCATCTCTCTCATACTGGCATACATACAAAATGGATTCAATATCTGAACAGGTTATGCATTTTGATGTATTTTGAAGAAATCCAGCGACTTCAACACACGAAAACAATTACATTTATATTTATTTTAATGAAATCCTGCAAAGTAAATGCGGGGACTTCAACTAACGAATACAATTACCCTTATTTTTATTTTAAAGAAATCATGCAAAGTGCATGCAGCGACTTCAACTCACGAATACAATTACCCTTATCTTTATTTTAATGGAATTCTGCAATGTGCATGCAGCGACTTCAACTAACGAATACAATTACCCTTATATTTATTTTAAAGAAATCATGCAAAGTGCATGCAGCGACTTCAACTCACGAATACAATTACCCTTATCTTTATTTTAATGGAATTCTGCAATGTGCATGCAGCGACTTCAACTAACGAATACAATTACCCTTATATTTATTTTAATGGAATTCTGCAAAGTGCATGCAGCGACTTCAACTAACGAATACAATTACCCTTATATTTATTTTAATGGAATTCTGCAAAGTGCATGCAGCGACTTCAACTAACGAATACAATTACCCTTATCTTTATTTTAATGGAATTCTGCAATGTGCATGCAGCGACTTCAACTAACGAATACAATTACCCTTATATTTATTTTAATGGAATTCTGCAAAGTGCATGCAGCGACTTCAACTCACGAATACAATTACCCTTATCTTTATTTTAATGGAATTCTGCAATGTGCATGCAGCGACTTCAACTAACGAATACAATTACCCTTATATTTATTTTAAAGAAATCATGCAAAGTGCATGCAGCGACTTCAACTAACGAATACAATTACCCTTATCTTTATTTTAATGGAATTCTGCAATGTGCATGCAGCGACTTCAACTAACGAATACAATTACCCTTATATTTATTTTAAAGAAATCATGCAAAGTGCATGCAGCGACTTCAACTCACGAATACAATTACCCTTATATTTATTTTAATGAAATCCTGCAAAGTGCATGCAGCGACTTCAACTAACAAATACAATTATCCTTATATTTATTTTAATGAAATAGCCACTTCAACTAACGAATACAATTACCCTTATATTCATTTTAAAGAAATCTTGCAAACATGCAGCGTCTTGCACTCACGAATACAATTACCCTTATATTTATTCTAAAGAAATCATGCAAAGTGCATGCAGCGACTTCAAATAACGAATACAATTACCCTTATATTTATTTTAATGAAATCCTGCAAAATGCATGCAGCGACTTCAACTAACGAAAACAATTACTCTTATATTTATTTTAACGAAATCCTGCAAAGTGCATGCAGCGACTTCAACTCACGAATACAATTACCCTTATATTTATTTTAATGAAATCCTGCAAAGTGCATGCAGCGACTTCAACTCACAAATACAATTACCCTTATATTTATTTTAAAGAAATCCTGCAAAGTGTATGTAGCGACTTCAACTCACGAATACAATTATCCTTATATTTATTTTAATGAAATAGCGACTTCAACTAACGAATACAATTACCCTTATATTTATTTTAATGAAATCCTGCAAAGTGCATGCAGCGACTTCAACTAACGAATACAATTACCCTTATATTTATTTTAAAGAAATCCTGCAAAGTGTATGTAGCGACTTCAACTCACGAATACAATTATCCTTATATTTATTTTAATGAAATAGCGACTTCAACTAACGAATACAATTACCCTTATATTTATTTTAACGAAATCCTGCAAAGTGCATTTAGCGACTTCAACTAACGAATACAATTACCCTTATAATTATTTGAAAGAAATCCTGCAAAGTGCATGTAGCGACTTCAGCTCACGAATACAATTACCCTCATATTTGTTTTAAAGAAATCCTGCAAAGTGCATGCAGCGACTTCAACTCACGAATAAAATAACCCTTACGTTTATTTTAATGAAATCCTGCAAAGTGCATGCAGCGACTTCAACTCACGAATGCAATTACCCTTATATTTATTTTAATGGAATCCTGTAAAGTGCATGCAGCGACTGCAACTAACGAATACAATTACCCTTATATTTATTTTAAAGAAATCCTGCAATGTGCATGCAGCGACTTCAACTAACGAATACAATTACTCTTATATTTATTTTAATGGAATCATGCAAAGTGCATGCGGCGACTTCAACTCACGAATACAAATACCCTTATATTTATTTTAATGGAATCCTGCAAAGTGCATGCAGCGACTTCAACTAACGAATACAATTACCCTTATATTTATTTAAAAGAAATCCTGCAATGTGCATGCGGCGACTTCAACTCACGAATACAAATACTCTTATATTTATTTTAATGAAATCCTGCAATGTGCATGCGGCGACTTCAACTAACGAATACAATTACCCTTATCTTTATTTTCATGGAATCCTGCAAAGTGCATGCAGCTTCTTCAACTAACGAATACAATTACCCTTATATTTATTTTAAAGAAATCCTGCAATGTGCATGCAGCGACTTCAACTCACGAATACAATTACCCTTATATTTATTTTAACGAAATCCTGCAAAGTGCATGCAGTGACTTCAACTAACGAATACAATTACCCTTATAGTTATTTTAACGGAATCCTGCAAAGTGCATGTAGTGACTTCAATTAACGAATACAATTACCCTTATAATTATTTTAAAGAAATCCTGCAAAGTGCATGTAGCGACTTCAACTAACGAATACAATTACCCTTATATTTATTTTAAAGAAATTCTACAAAGTGCATGCAGCGACTTCAACTCACGAATACAATTACCCTTATAGTTATTTTAATGAAATCCTGCAAAGTGCATGCAGCGACTTCAACTCACAAATACAATTATCCTTATATTTATATTAATGAAATAGCGACTTCAACTAACGAATACAATTACCCTTATATTTATTTTAATGAAATCCTGCAAAGTGCATGCGGCGACTTCAACTAACGAATATAATTACCCTTATATTTATTTTAAAGAAATCCTGCAAAGTGCATGTAGCGACTTCAACTCACGAATACAATTATACTTATATTTATTTTAATGAAATAGCGACTTCAACTAACGAATACAATTACCCTTATATTTATTTTAAAGAAATCCTGCAAAGTGCATGTAGCGACTTCAACTCACGAATACAATTACCCTTATATTTATTTTAATGAAATCCTTCAAAGTGCATGCAGCGACTTCAGCTCACGAATACAATTACCCTCATATTTGTTTTAAAGAAATCCTGCAAAGTGCATGCAGCGACTTCAACTCACGAATACAATTACCCTTATGTTTATTTTAATGAAATCCTGCAAAGTGCATGGTGTGACTTCAACTCACGAATACAATTACCCTTATAGTTATTTTAATGGAATCCTGCAAAGTGTATGCAGCGACTTCAACTAACGAATACAATTACCCTTATAGTTATTTTAATGGAATCCTGCAAAGTGCATGCAGCGACTTCAACTCACGAATACAATTACCCTTATAATTATTTTAAAGAAATCCTGCAAAGTGCATGCAGCGACTTCAACTAACGAATACAATTACCCTTATATTTATTATAACGAAATCCTGCAAAGTGCATTTAGCGACTTCAACTAATGAATACAATTAC
The DNA here is from genome assembly GCF_026914265.1 of Mya arenaria. NCBI lineage: Eukaryota > Metazoa > Mollusca > Bivalvia > Myida > Myidae > Mya > Mya arenaria. The sequence continues at coordinate 53,914,944 of NC_069135.1, forward strand.
CCTTATATTTATTTTAAAGAAATCCTGCAAAGTGCATGCAGCGACTTCAACTCACGAATACAATTACCCTTATATTTATTTTAATGAAATCCTGTAAAGTGCATGCAGCGACTTCAATTCACAAATACAATTATCCTTATATTTATATTAATGAAATAGCGACTTCAACTAACGAATACAATTACCCTTATATTTATTTTAATGAAATCCTGCAAAGTGCATGCAGCGACTTCAACTAACGAATACAATTACCCTTATATTTATTTTAAGAAATCCTGCAAAGTGTATGTAGCGACTTCAACTCACGAATACAATTATCCTTATATTTATTTTAATGAAATAGCGACTTCAACTAACGAATACAATTACCCTTATATTTATTTTAACGAAATCCTGCAAAGTGCATGTAGCGACTTAAGCTCACGAATACAATTACCCTCATATTTGTTTTAAAGAAATCCTGCAAAGTGCATGCAGCGACTTCAACTCACGAATAAAATAACCCTTACGTTTATTTTAATGAAATCCTGCAAAGTGCATGCAGCGACTTCAACTCACGAATGCAATTACCCTTATATTTATTTTAATGGAATCCTGTAAAGTGCATGCAGCGACTGCAACTAACGAATACAATTACCCTTATATTTATTTTAAAGAAATCCTGCAATGTGCATGCAGCGACTTCAACTAACGAATACAATTACTCTTATATTTATTTTAATGGAATTATGCAAAGTGCATGCGGCGACTTCAACTCACGAATACAAATACCCTTATATTTATTTTAATGGAATCCTGCAAAGTGCATGCAGCGACTTCAACTAACGAATACAATTACCCTTATATTTATTTAAAAGAAATCCTGCAATGTGCATGCGGCGACTTCAACTCACGAATACAAATACTCTTATATTTATTTTAATGAAATCCTGCAATGTGCATGCGGCGACTTCAACAAACGAATACAATTACCCTTATCTTTATTTTCATGGAATCCTGCAAAGTGCATGCAGCTTCTTCAACTAACGAATACAATTACCCTTATAGTTATTTTAATGAAATCCTGCAAAGTGCATGCAGCGACTTCAACTCACGAATACAATTACCCTTATATTTATTTTAACGAAATCCTGCAAAGTGCATGCAGCGACTTCAACTCACGAATACAATTACCCTTATATTTATTCTAAAGAAATCCTGCAATGTGCATGCAGCGACTTCAACTAACGAATACAATTACCCTTATATTTATTTTAATGGAATCATGCAAAGTGCATGCGGCGACTTCAACTCACGAATACAAATACCCTTATATTTATTTTAAAGAAATCCTGCAAAGTGCATGCGGCGACTTCAACTCACGAATTCAATTACCCTTATATTTATTTTAAAGAAATCCTGCAATGTGCATGCGGCGACTTCAACTCACGAATACAAATACCCTTATATTTATTTTAATGAAATCATGCAATGTGCATGCGGCGACTTCAACTAACGAATATAATTACCCTTATCTTTATTTTAATGGAATCCTGCAAACTGCATGCAGCGACTTCAACTAACGAATAAAATTACCCTTATAGTTATTTTAATGAAATCCTGCAAAGTGCATGCAGCGACTTCAACTCACGAATACAATTACCCTTATATTTATTTTAACGAAATCCTGCAAAGTGCATGCAGCGACTTCAACTCACGAATACAATTACCCTTATAGTTATTTTCATGAAATCCTGCAATGTGCATGCGGCGACTTCAACTCACGAATGCAAATACCCTTATATTTATTTTAATGCAATCCTGCAAAGTGCATGCAGCGACTGCAACTAACGAGTACAATTACCCTTTTATTTATTTTAAAAAAAATCCTGCAATGTGCATGTAGCGACTTCAACTAACGAATACAAATACCCTTATATTTATTTTAATGAAATCCTGCAATGTGCATGCAGCGACTTCAACTAACGAATACAATTACCCTTATATTTATTTTAAAGAAATCCTGCAAAGTGCATGCGGCGACTTCAACTCACGAATACAATTACCCTTATATTTATTTTAATGGAATCCTGCAAACTGCATGCAGCGACTTCAACTAACGAATACAATTACCCTTATAGTTATTTTAATGAAATCCTGCAAAGTGCATGCAGCGACTTCAACTAACGAATACAATTACCCTTATATTTATTTTCATGAAATCCTGCAAAGTGCATGCGGCGACTTCAACTCACGAATACAATTACCCTTATAGTTATTCTAATGAAATCCTGAAAAGTGCATGCGGCGACTTCAACTCACGAATACAATTACCCTTATATTTATTTTAATGAGATCCTGCAAAGAGCATGCAGCGACTTCAGCTCACGAATACAATTACCCTCATATTTGTTTTAAAGAAATCCTGCAAAGTGCATGCAGCGACTTCAACTCACGAATACAATAACCCTTATGTTTATTTTAATGAAATGCTGCAAAGTGCATGCAGCGAATTCATCTCACGAATGCATTTACCCTTATATTTATTTTAATGGAATCCTGTAAACTGCATGCAGCGACTTGAAGTAACGCATACAATTACCCTTATATTTATTTTAATGGAATCCTGCAAAGTGCATGCAGCGACTGCAACTAACGAATACAATTACCCTTATATTTATTTTAAAGAAATCCTGCAATGTGCATGCAGCGACTTCAACTAACGAATACAATAACCCTTATATTTATTTTAATGGAATCATGCAAAGTGCATGCGGCGACTTCAACTAACGAATACAATTACCCTTATATTTATTTTAATGAAATCCTGCAATGTGCATGCGACTTCAACTAACGAATACAATTACCCTTATCTTTATTTTATTGGAATCCTGCAAAGTGCATGCGGCGACTTCAACTCACGAATTCAATTACCCTTATATTTATTTTAATGCAATCCTGCAATGTGCATGCAGCGACTTCAACTAACGAATACAATAACCCTTATATTTATTTTAATGGAATCATGCAAAGTGCATGCGGCGACTTCAACTAACGAATACAATTACCCTTATAGTTATTTTAATGAAATCCTGCAATGTGCATGCGACTTCAACTAACGAATACAATTACCCTTTTATTTATTTTAATGGAATCCTGCAAAGTGCATGCGGCGACTTCAACTCACGAATACAAATACCCTTATATTTATTTTAATGCAATCCTGCAAAGTGCATGCAGCGACTGCAACTAACGAATACAATTACCCTTATATTTATTTTAAAGAAATCCTGCAATGTGCATGCAGCGACTTCAACTAACGAATACAATTACCCTTATATTTATTTTAATGAAAATCTGCAATGTGCATGCAGCGACTTCAACTAACGAATACAATTACCCTTATATTTATTTTAAAGAAATCCTGCAAAGTTCATGCGGCGACTTCAACTCACGTATTCAATTACCCTTATAATTATTTTAATGAAATCCTGCAAAGTGCATGCAGCGACTTCAACTAACGAATACAATTACCCTTATATTTATTTTCATGAAATCCTGCAAAGTGCATGCGGCGACTTCAACTCACGAATACAATTATCCTTATAGTTATTCTAATGAAATCCTGAAAAGTGCATGCGGCGACTTCAACTCACGAATACAATTACCCTTATATTTATTTTAATGAGATCCTGCAAAGTGCATGCGGCGACTTCAACTCACGAATACAATTATCCTTATATTTATTTTAATGAAATAGCGACTTCAACTAACGAATACAATTACCCTTATATTTATTTTAATGAAATAGCGACTTCAACTCACGAATACAATTATCCTTATATTTATTTTAATGAAATAGCGACTTCAACTAACGAATACAATTATCCTTATATTTATTTTAATGAAATAGCGACTTCAACTCACGAATACAATTATCCTTATATTTATTTTAATGAAATAGCGACTTCAACTAACGAATACAATTACCCTTATAGTTCTTTTAATGAGATCCTGCAATGTGCATGCAGCGACTTCAACTCACGAATACAATTATCCTTATATTTATTTTAATGAAATAGCGACTTCAACTAACGAATACAATTACCCTTATATTTATTTTAAAGAAATCCTGCAAAGTGCATGTAGCGACTTCAACTCACGAATACAATTACCCTTATATTTATTTTATTGAAATCATGCAAAGTGCATGCTGCGACTTCAGCTCACGAATACAGTTACCCTCATATTTGTTTTAAAGAAATCCTGCAAAGTGCATGCAGCGATTTCAACTCACGAATACAATAACCCTTATGTTTATTTTAATGAAATCCTGCAAAGTGAATGCAGCGACTTCAACTCACGAATACAATTACCCTTATATTTATTTTAATGAGATCCTGCAAAGTGCATGCAGCGACTGCAACTAACGAATACAATTATCCTTATATTTATTTTAATGGAATCATGCAAAGTGCATGCGGCGACTTCAACTCACGAATACAAATACCCTTATATTTATTTTAATGCAATCCTGCAAAGTGCATGCAGCGACTTCAACTCACGAATACAATTACCCCATATATTTATTTTAAAGAAAACCTGCAATGTGCATGCGGCGACTTCAACTCACGAATACAAATACCCTTATATTTATTTTAATGAAATCCTGCAAAGTGCATGCGTCGACTTCAACTCACGAATACAATTACCCTTATAGTTATTTTAATGAAATCCTGCAATGTGCATGCGGCGACTTCAACTAACGAATACAATTACCCTTATCTTTATTTTAATGGAATCCTGCAAACTGCATGCAGCGACTTCAACTAACGAATACAATTACCCTTATAGTTATTTTTAATGAGATCATGCAAAGTGCATGCGGCGACTTCAACTCACGAATACAATTACCCTTATATTTATTTTAACGAAATCCTGCAAAGTGCATGCAGCGACTTCAACTCACGAATACAATTACCCTTATATTTATTCTAAAGAAATCCTGCAATGTGCATGCAGCGACTTCAACTAACGAATACAATTACCCTTATATTTATTTTAATGGAATCAAGCAAAGTGCATGCGGCGACTTCAACTCACGAATACAAATACCCTTATATTTATTTTAAAGAAATCCTGCAAAGTGCATGCGGCGACTTCAACTCACGAATTCAATTACCCTTATATTTATTTTAAAGAAATCCTGCAATGTGTATGCGGCGACTTCAACTCACGAATACAAATACCCTTATATTTATTTTAATGAAATCCTGCAATGTGCATGCGGCGACTTCAACTAACGAATACAATTACCCTTATCTTTGTTTTAATGGAATCCTGCAAACTGCATGCAGCGACTTCAACTAACAAATACAATTACCCTTATAGTTATTTTAATGAAATCCTGCAAAGTGCATGCAGCGACTTCAACTCACGAATACAATTACCCTTATATTTATTTTAACGAAATCCTGCAAAGTGCATGCAGCGACTTCAACTCACGAATACAATTACCCTTATAGTTATTTTCATGAAATCCTGCAATGTGCATGCGGCGACTTCAACTCACGAATACAAATACCCTTATATTTATTTTAATGCAATCCTGCAAAGTGCATGCAGCGACTGCAACTAACGAGTACAATTACCCTTTTATTTATTTTAAAAAAATCCTGCAATGTGCATGTAGCGACTTCAACTAACGAATACAATTACCCTTATATTTATTTTAAAGAAATCCTGCAAAGTGCATGTAGCGACTTCAACTAACGAATACAATTACCCTTATATTTATTTTAAAGAAATCCTGCAAAGTGCATGCGGCGACTTCAACTAACGAATACAATTACCCTTATCTTTATTTTAATGGAATCCTGCAAACTGCATGCAGCGACTGCAACTAACGAATACAATTACCCTTATATTTATTTTAAAGAAATCCTGCAATGTGCATGCAGCGACTTCAACTAACGAATACAATTACCCTTATATTTATTTTAATGGAATCATGCAAAGTGCATGCGGCGACTTCAACTAACGAATACAATTACCCTTATCTTTATTTTAATGCAATCCTGCAAAGTGCATGCAGCGACTTCAACTAACGAATACAATTACCCTGATAGTTATTTTAATGAAATCCTGCAAAGTGCATGCAGCGACTTCAACTAACGAATACAATTACTCTTATATTTATTTTAAAGAAATCCTGCAATTATCCTTATATTTATTTTAATGAAATAGCGACTTCAACTAACGAATACAATTACCCTTATATTTATTTTAATGGAATCCTGCAAAGTGCATGCAGCGACTTCAACTCACGAATACAATTACCCCTATATTTATTTTAAAGAAATCCTGCAATGTGCATGCGGCGACTTCAACTCACGAATACAAATACCCTTATATTTATTTTAATGAAATCCTGTAATGTGCAAGCGGCGACTTCAACTAACGAATACAATTACCCTTATAGTTATTTTAATGAAATCCTGCAATGTGCATGCGACTTCAACTCACGAATACAATTACCCTTATATTTATTTTAATGAGATCCTGCAAAGTGCATGCAGCGACTTCAACTCACGAATACAATTATCTTTATATTTATTTTAATGAAATAGCGACTTCAACTAACGAATACAATAACCCTTATATTTATTTTAAAGAAATCCTGCAAAGTGCATGTAGCGACTTCAACTCACGAATACAATTACCCTCATATTTGTTTTAAAGAAATCCTGCAAAGTGCATGCAGCGACTTCAACTCACGAACACAATAACCCTCATATTTGTTTTAAAGAAATCCTGCAAAGTGCATGCAGCGACTTCAACTCACGAACACAATAACCCTTATGTTTATTTTAATGGAATCCTGCAAAGTGCATGTAGCGACTTCAACTAACGAATACAATTACCCTTATATTTATTTTAATGGGATCCTGCAAAGTGCATGCAGCGACTTCAACTAACGAATACAATTACCCTTATATTTATTTTAATGGAATCATGCAAAGTGCATGCGGCGACTTCAACTAACGAATACAATTACCCTTATATTTATTTTAATGGAATCATGCAAAGTGCATGCGGTGACTTCAACTAACGAATACAATTACCCTTATCTTTATTTTAATGCAATCCTGCAAAGTGCATGCAGCGACTTCAACTAACGAATACAATTACCCTTATAGTTATTTTAATGAAATCCTGCAAAGTGCATGCAGCGACTTCAACTAACGAATACAATTACTCTTATATTTATTTTAAAGAAATCCTGCAATTATCCTTATATTTATTTTAATGAAATAGCGACTTCAACTAACGAATACAATTACCCTTATATTTATTTTAATGGAATCCTGCAAAGTGCATGCAGCGACTTCAACTCACGAATACAATTACCCCTATATTTATTTTAAAGAAATCCTGCAATGTGCATGCGGCGACTTCAACTCACGAATACAAATACCCTTATATTTATTTTCATGAAATCCTGCAATGTGCAAGCGGCGACTTCAACTAACGAATACAATTGCCCTTGTAGTTATTTTAATGAAATCCTGCAATTTGCATGCGACTTCAACTCACGAATACAATTACCCTTATATTTATTTTAATGAGATCCTGCAAAGTGCATGCAGCGACTTCAACTCACGAATACAATTATCCTTATATTTATTTTAATGAAATAGCGACTTCAACTAACGAATACAATTACCCTTATATTTATTTTAAAGAAATCCTGCAAAGTGCATGTAGCGACTTCAACTCACGAATACAATTACCCTCATATTTGTTTTAAAGAAATCCTGCAAAGTGCATGCAGCGACTTCAACTCACGAACACAATAACCCTTATGTTTATTTTAATGAAATCCTGCAAAGTGAATGCAGCGACTTCAACTCACGAATGCAATTACCCTTATATTTATTTTAATAGAATCCTGCAAAGTGCATGTAGCGACTTCAACTAACGAATACAATTACCCTTATATTTATTTTAATGGGATCCTGCAAAGTGCATGCAGCGACTTCAACTAACGAATACAATTACCCTTATATTTATTTTAATGGAATCATGCAAAGTGCATGCGGCGACTTCAACTCACGAATACAAATACCCTTATATTTATTTCAATGCAATCCTGCAAAGTGCATGCAGCGACTTCAACTCACGAATACAATTACCCCATATATTTATTTTAAAGAAATCCTGCAATGTGCATGCGGCGACTTCAACTCACGAATACAAATACCCTTATATTTATTTTAATGAAATCCTGCAATGTGCATGCGGCGACTTCAACTAACGAATACAATTACCCTTATCTTTATTTTATTGGAATCCTGCAAAGTGCATGCGGCGACTTCAACTCACGAATTCAATTACCCTTATAGTTATTTTAATGAAATCCTGCAATGTGCATGCGGCGACTTCAACTAACGAATATAATTACCCTTATCTTTATTTTAATGGAATCCTGCAAACTGCATGCAGCGACTTCAACTAACGAATACAATTACCCTTATAGTTATTTTAATGAGATCATGCAAAGTGCATGCGGCGACTTCAACTCACGAATACAATTACCCTTATATTTATTTTCATGAAATCCTGCAAAGTGCATGTAGCGACTTCAACTAACGAATACAATTACCCTTATAGTTATTTTAATGGAATCCTGCAAAGTGCATGCGGCGACTTCAACTCACGAATACAATTACCCTTATAGTTATTTTAATGAAAACCTGCAAAGTGCATGTAGCGACTTCAACTCACAAATACAATTACCCTTATATTTATTTTAATGAAATCCTGCAAAGTGCATGCAGCGACTTCAACTAACGAATGCAATTACCCTTATATTTATTTTAATGAAATCCTGCAAAGTGCATGCAGCGACTTCAACTCACGAATTCAATGTGTTATAACACTATAATTTTATATCCATTTGGGGATATGCTGGGCTGGCTAGGGGCATTTTTAAACGCAAGCTGATTCAAAAAGGTTTGAGTACTGGGTGCAGGCATCTTGTAATTCTTTTACTTTTACACTGACATCCAGTCTAACCTTGCCGACATACTTTCATTTTTGCAACCGTAGTTGAAATATAATTCCTCGCGTTTTTTATGTGCTTGAAGGAAATAAATAATATGATAGGATATTCATCTTCTAAATGATAGACAACTGGCTTTATGTTTGGATTAGATTCCGAATGGTTGATGAGCCGACCTTTCAGAGTCTTGCCAGGGTGGCATTTACATTTATCCTTGTTTGCATCAATATAATACACATTACCGCAAAAATCAAATTTAAACATGTTCACATTTTGGTCAGACGTATTTTCTAAATATCTTTTATGGCCTTCTTTGAATGGCAAAAGTTCTCCGTGATAATCACAAATAATAGTTCCCGCCTCTATATCAGCGATGCCAGTACCTTTAAACTCCGTTTTACATTGGGAAATTGCGGGCCATTCTAGTTTTTCAATAGAGGGCAAAATGGTTTTGTCCTTAATAAGGCGTTTTCAGTCTTTTCGCTGATTCCGTTTCTTTTGGGCAATATTTTCCTCATACAATTTTATACATTCGGACAAGCTTTTTTAGAAAACCAATTTCTTTCTTTAAGTAATGCCTCGAACTTAGAATTGACATCAGTTATTTTTTCTCGACCAACTATTTCGACAGCTCTTTTTGTAATAACTAATCCTAGAAACGCATTTTGATTTTTTTTTCTGTCAACCGTTGTGCCTAGTCTGAATTGTGGATTTTTCTTAACAAGTTTTGAGTACTCGTCAGCACTTGGCGTTTCCGTGTCTGCTTGAATATCAGGCCAAAATATTTTTATGAATTAATTTCTGTTTTAAACCAAAGTACCACGTGCCTTAAGTCCTACTTTTTCTCTGATTTATATGAGGGATCAATAAAATCATCGTCCTCGATCAAGAAACCGTCATTTTTTTGTCTTGTGTTTGTTTAATTCTGCCATACTTTGACCGTGTGACCAAAGGAGGAGACGCATCTGGCATTCGAACCAATGACCTAGGTGATGTGTTGGATTCTGGAGATGATTTTATGACGCGTTTTCGTTTTTGAGTCGGTGAGTCAAGCTCTGTTTTGTTATCAGCTACCGTATGATCTATAAGTCCACCTATATCAACGGACGTTTCAAGGGGTCTAGCAGTTAATGCATAGTCCTGACTATCGGAATACTCGTGCGCGTTCACATTTAAAACATTAAATCGTTAGCAGACACTTGCTGTTGAGATAAACTAGAAACGGATGCACTTTGCGACGTTTTAATTTGCATACTTTCCGGAGAACCGAAATTCGGTTACTCACCGGACACGTACTGATCATTCTCTTGACCTTGCTCGATGACCTGACCGCGGGAAAGCACGTTTGCGATTTCATTCAATTCTATGTCGGACACTTGCTACAGGGCGAAAGCAGTGTCTCGTTGCTACCTAGCGTTTCATTTGACACTTCTTGAGCAAATGATTCAGCGTTCCACTGAAAGTTAAGAACACCTTGAACCGTACGATTAAATTTTCCTAGGTTGTTCCTTTCTACATAAGACATTAAATCTTCAATTGAAGACACAGCCTTCTTATAGTCAACTCTTACTGGGACGCCTATTTTAACATACGAGTAGGCAAAACGCGGCCAGTCCCTACCGTATTCGGACTTAAGTTCTTTCACACTAAAGCTTGTCTGTCGTAACGAATCAATCCTCGCGTTCTCCTCACTCAACAGATCACTCGCACTTTCCTTACGCACTCCCCTACAAGATACAACATGGGTATGAAACTTACCCCGTACTTCACCGCAAGAGACACACATGTGTTTCCTGAAAAGAAAGGGTAAAAACTATTGAAGGCACACTTCTGTGTACACAACATTGATAATGCATACTAGTAACTATTGGTTTAGAGGTTCTGCCGATAAGCATTGTATAAAGTTTGGCGAAGATTAGATATGATATTGTTAATAGGCATTCAAACACAGACTTGTAAATAATAAATATTACATGAGTGTCATCTCCAACTGAATTTATTAAACGAGCTAAATGCAATGATAAGACGTTAGGCCTATGTCGTGCATATTATCATTTCTATTTAACGAGTTAAAGAGCCTCGCATTTCATCATTTTATTCAACTAGTTTAACAAATCCAACAAATAAAACTCATTAAATATTCTGTATTGGTCAACGTATATTATAAATGACGTCGACGTCAAGGCTTTATTACATTTATACTGTACGTAATATCAGTTTTGTTAGAATAAGCTATACACGTAGAGAATATATGTAATGAAATATATTTCATTGAGCTAGTGGGAAAATTCTCACGAGCTCATGGCGCGAGTGGAATGTGTAAATTATTCTCACAAAAAATCTTTACTTTATCAATAAATACGTTGAGATATGCAACAAATTTTAGCTCAGTACGTGAAACAGAAACGAGTATATATATACACGACGTGAGACGTATCGTTCCATTTCATCTAATTTCTTTCTGTATAATGATATGATATTCTAATAATTTTAATAATTGAATTTAAATCGAGCAATGCACCAGATCATTTAATCATTTACAATTCATGCACACTGTACAAGTAGATCAACAGTGATAACTTTGAGTGATAAGGACAACATCTTACTGTATAGACACAGTATTTCACCAGTAAGCATTGAATAGTTTTGCTATAAATTATTTCTTAAATAAAATGTGCGTCGGAACCTAAAGACCTACAGTTTTAACTATATACATAGTCTTCTAAAAATATGATGCTCTATTTGTTTCATTTAGTGTAAGATCGAAATTAGTCGAGTGAAATATAGTGCCACGAGTGAAAATATAAATTATAGTCTTCACCAGTGAAATGTATTCCGATCTCACATTGAATTATATTTCCTTTTTTATGTATTTGAAAAATAGAGAAACGGGTGCTGACGTCATGTTTGCGCATTTTTATTGTTCCTCTGTAATTCATATTTATTCATTATTTATTCTAGAACATCACCTTTTCCTACACCTATTTTCCGTTCTTTCATAATAGTATTGAAAAAAAGAGAGAACAAAGTGGGGTTGAATTGTGCTTAGTGAAATGCCAGTCAGTTATGGTCTGCTTCCCTAAATATGGCGCATAATTGCTTTTGTCCGAGCAGTAAACACCTACTTCCGGTTTCGATTTGCAGAATTTGTCATACAAAGTGTCTCATGGATACTATCTCATTTCATGCCGGATGTATTGTAGCAGTGAAAACGTTCAACATGAATTTACGCAAACAGTGGGAAAATAAGGATCTATTTATTATGAACTGCTTTCGACTATACCATGGAAGCACATTTTTGACCGAATTACTGACCCAATGAGCATGTATCACTTGTCATGTTAGAAAACTTACAGTAGCATGCACATATAAGTTTTCACTTTGATCACGTGCGCAGTCGTTTTTAACAAACACACAGGCGGTGTAAAATATTATTAAAATAAGTCTTAAGTAGAAAGGCAGCTATAAGGACTGAAACCAAAACACCAAGAAGTGACCGCTTAGAGTTACATGATTAAATTCAGTAATTCAGTAGTGATGCCGTCCAAAGAAAAAGGATGCTTATTTCCCCAAATAAGTTTTTACATATTTTTACATCCCGTACGTTGAAAAAAAACCGGATATATGGGGTGTGCGATAGAACTCTCACAAAAAATAGGTGTATGATTTATATTTTTTTAAACCAAGATTTTCTATATAGGTTAAAAAGTATTAAATAGATAATCAGACATTGACGGGAAGAATGTCCTCAATTTTTCCCCCAGTTTTAGTGGCATTATCATGTTCTCTTTAAGTCAGTTTCTGTTTTTATGTCATTGTAGACCTATGCTTGACATTTTTGTAGCAATTTCAATGAGCTTTTTGCATTTGTAGATATTCTCATATTTGAGCGGTAAATCAAGAACATAGTCCATATCTTTATAAATGTCTTCAAGAAACATGTGTCTGCAAAACCCAGTTTTGCCGCCCGGCAGACAAACCAAATTGAATCTCTTTTCAAAATTATAGAGAAATGTATGCATTTTAGAGAAATGTATGCATAAAGACTGGGTATAATATGGGTATAATATTCAGCTAGATTTCAAACAAATTATGCATTTTCTTTTATTTTTAAGTCTTCAAAACACTTATGTCTGCAAAACCCGGCATTGCCGTCCCAGACAGACCAACCAAATTAAATGTCTTTTCAAAATTATAGAAAAATGTATGCTGTTTCACAATTTATTAGAGATAACATTTAATATTTAGCTAGAATTTAAGCAAAATCAGGCATTTTCTTTTGGTTTTTATTTATATCTTCAAGACACTTATGTCTGCAAAACCCGGCATTGCCGTCCCTGGCAGACAAACTAAATTCAATCTCTTTACAAGATTAAAATTCATGCTATTTCAGAATTTTAAGATTAAGATATTTAGCTAGAATTCAAACAAATCATGCATTTTCTTTTATTTTTATTAATGTCTTCAAGAGACATTAATGTGCAGAACCCAGAATTGCCGCCCCGACAGACAAACCAAATTGAATCTCTTTTCAAAATTATAGAGAAACGCATGTTATTTCATGATTAAAAGATTTAGTTTACATAAAATAGTTAAGAAATAAAATCGTGTGAAAACAGAGGTTCGCGGTCAATTAACTAAATAGCTAAACAATCATTTTGTTTTCAGAAATTCAAATCTTAGTAGCTTACAGTCTATTTCAAACATTTCCGAAGAGTCATAGCTTCGAATCCAACACTGGCATGGGCTAAATACTACACTAGCTCGAAATGATGACATTTTGTACTATTTATGTATAATGTTATTTTGGATGAAATTAAACGATGTCTGAGATACATTTTATGCATAATTAACGACGATTTAATAATATATTATAATCAATAAATATAACTCAACCGTTTTAAACTGATAATATATTCCAATCTGGTTGCAAACTTTTGGCAGAGATCTTCGGTCAACACATAGACAATAAATTTGATAAAAATATATCAGAACGAATTCTAAATCATATCTTATATCAGCATAAAATAAACAGTTATTATTAAAACTTACTTGTTGTGATTTCTCTTGAATGCGGCCATGGTTTTGATTCACAAACCGAAACGTAAAAATATTACAAATAAGACTTTAGCTTTGAAATGCAAAATGCAATTTTAACCTAGAAATTCCAGATCAAAGTAGTCTTGATTTAGAAAATCTTAAGGTTTTATAGAGAGGATGGTGTATGTTGATAGAAGGTGTTGACGTTTGACACTAATAGACATTCGTTGTTTTGGGGTTTTGTTAGGCCCCTCCTAATCTGAGTAACCCTTACGAGACCCAAGTGTCATGCAGTAATTGAAATACACAACGTTACTTGACATTTTTACCTGAAAAAAAACATTGGATATTTGAACATCTGGACAAAAATATTATACCCAAAACACTCAATCAAAACAATGTGATACAGAATGTTTTTAGAAAATATTCAATAACAATTAAAAAAAATGATACTTTTTGAAAAATACTTTAAAGCAAATAAAAGAAAAACAAACAAAAAATATTCAATGTTGTGCAGGTGTTATTTAATAATTAACTTTAATGAACAGAACAATGATATCAACAAAACGATTAATAGATTAATGTATTAAAAGATTATTGATATTTTTACAACAAACTGTAATAATTATTAATAACAAATGAAGTGCATCAATTATTTATTTTATATTAGACAATACAATGTATCTTATTGCTGAGAAACAAATTACATGTTTATAGCAAATAAACAAACAAATTGAATGTTTTATTTCAAACTTATTATGCATACATGTAATAATGTTTAAACACCTTTCTATTCACGGATTCTGACAATGACGGACATTTAATTGAAGTTAATTGTACAATTATATATTCTCTTTGAATGATGTGTTGTTAGTATGGGTAATTCAATCTTTAGTAAGCTGTATCCTCGTAGAGTTAACACCCTCAATTTGTAACAATCCATGCGATTACATATATTATTGGCATAGAAAACATCATTTTATAAAGAGTATATTAATTTTTTTGAATCGGTTTAATACAAAGAAAAAAAATGATCGTAAAACATTAATTCTGTATACGTCGATTTTTCAACTGCTTGCAAAAACATATTATGAAATAGAAAATCATTCTCTTATGAATCAGTAACTATTTGATTGGAAGTCTTTATGTTCATTAACCTTTTGTTTTTAGTTGAACTAAATTGGAAATAACATGTAGAAGTATTTTGATTTAACCGGATTCAACAAAGTTTAATTTCGGGGCTCTGGTGTATACTGCATTGCCATCTCACGTTCAACCGGAAACTCATTAATTTTGGTTTCCTTTTTTATGCCAAAAATTAATATGTTTATTTTACTGCTAAACATTCAATTTGCATTGTTTGCGAAAAGATATTGATAATTTCCTTGATATTTCTTTTACAATTAAAGATATGAAATTTAACTCAAATTTAAATATTTAGGTTGTCAGCTAAAATATACACAAGATGTGATTTTATTGTGCCTAGGGTGTCACAGGGGCCATAAAAGGGGACAGGATATGCCTCGAATATATAACTTTGTGGGCGTGACTACCTATTTAAATCGCAATATGCCAGAATATTGCCCTCAGCCAATCAGAGAGAAGATTCAAAAAAGAAAGGTCTGCCGTATCGATTGGGGGAGGGGCTTACCAATCTCTTTAGTTTCCGACACATTTCAACTTAAACTTCATGTTTTGTACTTTTTTCTGATTTCATTTAAAACCACATGTTTTATTCAATTTTAATATAGAGATTGATCACATTTTAAGAATTTTGATACCAAACACGTACGGGTTCGTCTCCTGCTTTCACTCCGACACAGTGCTGCAGGTTGACAAGGACGAGAAGACGAACTTGGCCACACTGGCAAGGCAACAAGACGGATTGTACGGACCTAGAGCTTTGTTCTTCAGCAGCCGTACTTCCTCTCTGGTTGTCGGCGGAGATAAAGACACGCTTCTCGTCCTTTATGTACGATAAAATAATAGATCCAATTACAAGTGGCAAAAATACAATTATTATAACTGATTGATTTTTACTTTAACCTTTCTCGTAAATATAAGAACGGATGGAAAATGTACATGTTTATAATACAAGAATCATATTTGCTTAAACGTACGTATACCTTTATATTTGACGTACTGTTTTATTTGCTTTTAGCTACATAGTTATAATATTTATCGTGCACATGTTATTCAACTTAATGACTGTTTATTGTATAATGTTATTCCCGTATATTCAATATGTTGTTAGTGTGCATGTATACTCGTATATATATATATATATATTTAGATTTATTCTTTATTTAATGTTAAAATAAAATATATAATACATGTGCCTTTAAAAAGCTTCAATACTTTTATTACAACTACAAGAGAGCCAGTTATATGTAAACTATTTTCACTGGACACCTAGATGAACGTATGTGCAACAATTATGCAGAGTTTCTTTAAAAATAAAAACAATAACAACATATACCTTGGTGATAGTTGGTTTTGTTTTCAATTAAAGGCACACAATAAAGATGGATTCAAAAAACATTTTGTTTTTATATTAAATGCAAAATTATGTTGAACTCATTAGACAGTATGATCAAAACATTAACAAACATAATGCGATACGTGTTAAGTAAAAATACCTCTATTAAAATATTTTTGATTAATAGCTACGTGGCCATTAAAACGCACCAAAACGTCTTTACACAAATTATGTATATTGTTTGTTTTAGTAATTATTATCAAATGAATTAAACATAATACTGCATTTATAAAATATTAATATTGCACCAACGTGTTCGGAGACTGTTATCAATCCGTATATCCTCCCCGTACACGTTACAGGGTCCGTATTACCATAGCTTACACGTTGCATGCATTGGGTCAGTATTTCCATAGCTTACACGTTGCATGCATGGGGTCCGTATTTCCATAGCTTACTCGTTGCATGTACGAAGTCCGTGTTTCCATAGATTACACTTTGCATGCATGGGGTCCGTATGTCCATAACTTACACGTTGTATGCACGGGGTCCGTATTTCCATAGCTTACACCTTGCATGCACGGGGTCCGTATTTCCATAGCTTACACGTTGCATGCACGTGGTCCGTATTTCCATAGCTTACACGTTGCATGCACGTGGTCCGCATTTCCATAGCTTACACGTTGCATGCACGGGTCTGTATTTCAATAGCTTACACGTTGCATGCATGGGGTCCGTATTTCCATAGCTTACTCGTTGCATGTACGAAGTCCGTGTTTCCATAGATTACACTTTGCATGCATGGGGTCCGTATGTCCATAACTTACACGTTGCATGCACGGGGTCCGTATTTCCATAGCTTACACGTTGCATGCACGGGGTCCGTATTTCCATAGCTTACACGTTGCATGCACGGGGCCCGTATTTCCATAGCATACACGTAGCATGCACGTGGTCCGTATCTCCATAGCTTACACGTTGCATGCATGGGGTCCGTATTTCCATAGCTTACACATTACATGCACGGGTTCCGTCTTCCCATAGCTTACACGTTGCATGCATGGGTTCCCTTTGTCCATCCCGTACATGCTACGTGTACGGGGTCCGTATATCAATCGTGTGCACGTTGTATGTACGGAGTCCGTTCTTCCATCCCGAGCATGCCAGGATACGGCTTCCGTACATCCATATGTATATTTATATATTAATTTTTGGTTAAAAAAATAACGGTTAAAATATGTTTTTCTGTATAAGTGTTAAATTATTTAAGAAATTAATAACTCAATATATTTACAAGTTTGGGTCGTGGATGTAAAGTCCGTACACGTGGTGCTCCGTATACGTATTAGTGTACGGGTCTAAACGTGTACGGGTCCAGCCACGCCCGTATATTCAAGATGTACGCGACCGCTTATTCCCTTTTATTCAACTACTTTCCGCAGTTAAAAACCAACTTTAATTTGAAAATTTAAATTAAAAAAAGGTTTAATTTCGAAGTAAACTGACTTAATTTGCGAACATTTAGAGTAAACATTAAATTGTGTATAAACAGTTTTAAGTTGATCATAAATGCATGAGAAAATGGTTGAGGGTGTTTGATCAATGAAGTAGAGGATAACTGTTTGTTTCAGTGTAAGATCGTAATATATTTCACCGATTGAGCTCAAAAGTTATATATTATTCACGCATGACGATGCCTCGAGTGAAATATCTACTCTGTGTGATCACAGGGTATATTGCTATCTTACTTGAAACAAACAATTTTTATTTTATTAAATGCCTAACAATGGAGTTAGAAGTCATTTAATTACTCTTTTTTAGAAAAAAAATACGCCAATGTGTATGCTTACGTAACGTCATTTCGAAAATGGCGTCGATGCCCTAGCCCTGTGCGCGCTGACGTTTGATTTGGAACTGAAAGCGGGCAAAAAATTTAAAACAGTGAAAAATATCCATTTGATATTTCGACTGTTTCAAACAGTGAATTATACATTGTTTTCACTGATTAATCTCTTCAAACCACCGGAAAGCATATAATAAATACATATACAGTAAGCATTAGGATATTATGGACCATGGTCAAACAAAAGTGTAGAGGATAAAAAATCATCATTTTCTGAAAGTGCACCAGGAGCTTTCGGTCTTGTGACGTCACAAGATTGACGTCACGTGCAAGATAGTGTTGATCAGGCTCATCTGGTAGGAAGCGGTTTGTTAGTTCACGAACGAGCGAATCGTTCACGTGCACGGGTTGTCTGCTGAAGTAATGTAAAATGCGTCATGTATCCGTGCTTCGTCTTCGCAAATGTGCAGTCTGAAAAAAATAGAAATAAAATATGATAAATAAGCAAAGATGGCATGAAGCACTCGTTCACCTATAATAGGCGTACCCGAAACCAGGCGCGAAACTGCCTTATATGCGGCTGAATCAACATGATTCTGACAAAAATATTAAGAAAAAATCAGCCGCGTATGCAGTATGCGTACTTGATTCCATAATCCTGTCCATTATTAACTGTCCATTTTCCAGTACTAAATAAAGCACATCAGAACGCCAAGAATGCACCAGATTGGACCATTGTTTTCATTTTTTCCGAGGGGTCATGCCCCCGGAATCCCATAGCACAATTATGAATCCACATTAATAGAGGGCTAGCTACGCCCCTGGAAGCATGTTTAATTGTATGCCCCTTTTACTTGAGAGACATATTAAAGTATGAACATCTTTCATTAGTACTAAAGAATCCAGTTATCAAAAAATCATTTTCAAGCATTCTGGTCGCCATTAATCAGCTAAATTAACATAAACTTTAACCATTTAAGGCGACTATAATTTAATTGCTAGACTATTATCCCCGCCAGCCCCCTCTTTTTCCGCCTCTCTTGAAATTTTATTGACTCAAATAAAACTGTTGAATAAGGGTCTTTTGTTGCGTATCGATCCGTCCCTTATGCAATAAGAAAGAGCATGAACACATACTCAACGGTGAAACACTCATCTAAGAAAATTAAAATTTGGATGAAAATCTAACAGCTAATTTAGATTTACTCACGTTATCATGAGTAAAACAATTATTCGCTAATCAAACTTGTTCCAAACACCAAATCAAAACAACAAGACAAAACTAGGAATAAGGTTTGTTATTGGTAGCAAATTTTACATTGTAAGATAAATAGATTGAGTCTGGCTCGTTCGTTCGTCTTTGCCATATAGGTAGTATCTGTAACGTACGTCAGAACGGAATAATATGCGAACATCTACTGTATGACGCTGGATCGCCGCACTGACCTTACTATACCCAGTCCTCACGCTGGAGGGCGGGTGGGAACATACACCTGTTTAGTGCTACCAATAAACCTCGAGTGACGAATACGCCCCGCACAAGCCTTATATACTGAACCTAAATCTCGTGCACGGAAAATCATGCACGAGAATAATATTCCCGCTAACAAGTACCGGTTTCTAGCGCAAACAACTATAATAAGAAACAATTAGAACCGCGAATAATTTCATTTGGATTTCACGGACACTTTTTGAGTTTCATTCAAGATGTCTTTCTACAATATATCAGATATATAATCCGTTAGTCTTCGATTTTTGTTTTTGATGTAGGGATTTAAGCACTTGCCATTTCGGGGTAACGTAGATTGCAATTATGTTGTTCGTTCGGGCGTACTGGAGTATGCCTAAGGGCGCCCCTGCCTATATACAGCCAGTAAACACGACCCTCAATGGCATTTAACCATTCAATGAACCAATTAAAGGATACTTCGTCAATACAAATAGCACACGTGGCGGATCCGTGGTCAGTTGTGACACACTTGTCTGTCAATCCATGGGTCGCAGGTTCGACTCCCCGCCGCGCCACTAAAAACAAAATACTAAACGTCTCCCGGGACGGAAGTAAAATAAGTGTCCTGTGTGACAGTGCTATTACTGAAGTTTAACAATGTCAGAAAATCTCGAAATGCCTAAATAGGATTTCGAGATTTTCTGACATTGTTAAACTGCAGTAATTCATAGTTATTTTATGCTAGCTTGTTGGTAGGAGCGACCCCTTTGATAAATATGAAGAAAAAATAATACTTTAGGTTGAATGTCACTAAATTGTGTACAGGTAAAATGATACCAAAGCAGGAGTTCATTCCCATCACTGTGTAATAATAGCAGCAAAAATAACAAAAACAATCTTAGTGTTTGGCGCGAATGTGCATACCAAGTAAGTCGTTTACATTTGTATGTAATACGTAAATAGTTTAATTCGAGTCAACACTAGTGTAAAAGGCAATAAATCACGCTCGACATATGGTTTAACATATTTTATTATCGAAATAAACATATAAAGTATACAAGGTCGTATTTACAATATATATAAATATAGGATAATTAAATTGCTCGACATGTTAATTGTAAAATAAAAGTATAAAATATAACAAGTATACAGTTTAAATGCGGTCTCCATTAACCTCTGAAACGCAGGTACAAACATGTCAAGCATTGTCATTATTTCAATTCTTTGGTGTTATAGAACTCATTAGAGTCTGCGGATATTTTTTAGTTATTAGAAGCGTCAGACATTTGTTGAAGTAAGATGCAGGGGCGCGTACAAGTGGCGTTACTTAGGGGGCGTAACCATTTGAATCGTGCCCCTCCCTCAGAACCAAAATGAATTTGGTTTAAAGTATTGAGGGGGTGGGGCGGCAATCCCCCAAGAAAATTTTCTTTCTAGTACGAAATGGTGCATTTTTGCTTCTTAACTATTTTTCTCATACATTAAAATAAAAAGTAAACTTTTGCGATTTAAGGGGGTGGTGCGGGGGTCTGCCGGGGGCGCCGCCCTGGGATCCACCAGTGAAACGTGTCCTTTAACTTCATTATGTTAAAAGGGCCCAACTCGCACTCGCTCTTCTTGGTATATATGAATGGTTTATACAATTCGCAAGAAATATTTTATAAATCATCCAGTCGAAATCCGTTGGCTCGATATCGCTTTGCTCGATTTCCTCATTGGCTGGAACTGAACGTTATGAACTGATTTTCTTTTACTTTATGTAAGGATACACGCTTGGCTCGATATTTGCGGTACTCGAATTATTTCGTCCGGTCCCTGGGCTATCGAGCCTACGGGTTTATAAGACAAC
Source organism: Mya arenaria (assembly GCF_026914265.1). NCBI lineage: Eukaryota > Metazoa > Mollusca > Bivalvia > Myida > Myidae > Mya > Mya arenaria. The sequence goes on from NC_069135.1 coordinate 53,936,648, forward strand.
CTTAATAAGGTATTCGACCCAATCAGATGTGAACTACAGTTGCCTGGTGACGTCATATTATATTGATATCACTTGAAAGGGTTTTGTGTCCAGAATTATTTTTTACCAAAAATAACTTAAAATGTTTTTTATTAGGCCCTTCAAAGATTGCAAAATATGGCGTTAACATCCATTAAAATTGAAACAAAATAGCAAATATACAAACTGTACATAACTTAATGTATGATGTGTTGTCGATTAATATTTTTTGAACGTATTAGAAATCAGCCAGCACATACTTAAAGTACACCGCATTGTGTATGGTTACCAACAGACAGCGACATTAAACATTAACTTCAGGTACCAATAAATACTTTTCCTATATATTATACATGTATAGTCAATTGAGCAATTTGCATGTAAGATAAGATTGGTTTCAAGTACTTCAGGTATTTTTCTGTTAGCTTAATTAACGCTCTGGCTAGGACATTCTGTTTTACTGAGTGCCACTTTAAAGTGACTCGCTCATGTCTTTTTTACCAAAAATTACTTTTATTGTTAATGCATCAGGAAACACTTATTTTATCATTATTTGACTCTATGATATCGAAATTGCAGAAAAAATACAATTATAGCATTAAAAAGTATTTTGGTTTTAGTGGGGTTTGAACCCACGCCGGTAAAGTCAAGAAAAAAGTAGAGTACATCCGTTTAGTCCTAACGGCCACCGGGACGTGAAAAAGTGATGAGGATATGTTAACATCTTAAGGATACATTGATGACATCACGAGATAATGTCAATCAACCAACACCACAGCCGTAATTAATTTTCAATCGCCATTTGCTGAAGGGTTCGAGCTTTTGGTAGTTTTGTATTAACACTCCTTACGATTTGCAACACTTTATTTCGTAATTAAAAAAGGGCATTTTACAGTCCATGATCGAGTCCCTTTAAAACAAGGGTTGGGCCTTTAAGTCTTATTATATTATATTCATACTGAATTGCGTTCTGTCTGTATGACAGGTATTGAAAAACATCTTTATGAGTACTCTCTTAAAAAAGTATGAGTTGAGTTCATTGAAAAACATCTTTGCTTTGAATGATTTAAATTTAATGACTTCTAGACATATCGATTCTAATACGCCTGTCATCTTCGAAGACGTGACTCAAACACTAATATGTTTTTTTTTCTTCCAAACAATGTGTTAAAACTTAAAAGTCATGAGAAATTAAGCGTCAAATTCTATACAGGGTTGTCAATGCATTTATTTTTGAGAAAAGATGTATAGATATGTTTTGAATATATCATGATATTGAAATGATATCGGAAATATGTGGCTTGTTGATTTGAGTTACGTGTATTGATTTGTTTCATAAACAACGATTCAATACTTTGTACAAGAGAAATGGTAGAAATAACAAAAAGTAAATGATGATGATGATGATGATGATGATGATGGTCATGATCATGATGATGATGATAATCATCACCACGACGACGACGACTGACGTTGATGATGGTGACGATATCGATGATGATGTTGCTGCTGCTGCTGCTGCTGCTGCTGCTGCTGCTGCTGCTGCTGCTGCTGCTGATGATGATGATGATGATGATGAGAACTGAGAGGTATTGCATTTTGAAAACTGTTCGGAGATATTGTTTTGACTGGTTTGTTATATTGAACAAAAATTGTTAAAGACAATTCATAATTCAATCTTTATTGTTTAAATCGTTGTTAAATCTTTTAAATAAACAGTATTTCAGATCATTGTCAAATACGTGATAAAATCCTCAGTTGAAGACATAATGCAAGGACTCCTGAAACCGACATTTTGTCACATGGAGGGCAAATTATTCTATGCGCATGTGTACCGGAAGGCTAGTACGATGATGGATCACAACAAAACGATGATGAAACGCGACGGAACGATGTAGAGAACACGACAGTACGATGATGAAAACACAACATACGATTATGAAAACACGATAGTACGATGATGAAAACGAGACGGTACGATGATGAAACCGCGATATCACGATGATGAAAACGCGACAGTTCGATGATGAAAACGCGACAGTACGGCGTTGAAAACGCGACAATACGATACTACGATTATGTAAGCGCTGGTGAAATGCGACAATACGATGGTGAAAAACGATAGTCGCATTATCACCATCGAACTGCCGTAGTATCGCTGTCGTACTATCGCGTTTTCATCATTGTATTGTCGCGTTTTCATTATCGTAGTTTCGTGATTTCTCGTTTACATCATCATACTATCAAGTATCGTGTTTCAGATTAACACATTCATAGGCGATGGCCATAACAGCATTCCGTATAATTTTATATTGCTTCCCAGCTGGTAGATTAGTGCAAGGGAAAATCGGAAACCAGGATCTCGCGAGATGCGAGGTGAAACTTCAGGCAAGGCACATACTTGCTTTAGTTTGAAGGTGTAAGGCTATTCCACTAGACTTCTCTCATTTTAGAGGAACTATTTGACGTCACTAGTGATTTAAAATTACTGCGTTTTACAACGTCAGTAAACAACGTCGCACGCCCTTTTTGGTGAACTGTACAAAAGTGCGTTTTCTACGTCAACTTTTCCACAAGCTTATAATTTTAGATATGCAAGAAAAAAAATATCAATCATGTTTTTCAAGTCCGGGTCGAAAAATCCGACCCTCGGGCAAGTGTGTGTACCTGAAACACATGATAGATACTTAAATCATTTTGATATTTTGATTAGGATCTGTTTCTCCTTAATTATTCATTCGAAATGGTCTTGAAATACTGAGGTACATGTAAAATGGTTTGTTCATACTCATCATACCTTGTATCCATGTGTACCAACAGATAAATTCAAGTTTTCCAAGTTGTATTCAATTATTTATTAACTACATTGTTCAACCATGAATACAGGCATATCAAAATTGAGAAATATGGCAATATGTTTTGAATGGGACAATGCATTCATGACCTGCGCACACTGTATAAAATATGAACAAATAAAATATTTCAAACATGTTATTTATTTTTATTTGTTTTGATAAAGAGTAAAAATAAACACATACCATTAGACACACACATTATTGCAAGAACATCTTATAAAATGTTAGAGTAGTTAAAGGCTTGTTCACGTTTTAAGGCTTAAACATCACAGAAAAAACATCCATTTATGTTTATATGTCCACAAAATGATGATAATATTCATATTGAAGCTGTTTTGTAAATATTTATTTAAATATAACAGAAAATACCCCCTGTGCCGACAAGCATTAAACATGGAATGACCTCAGGCTTGGATTTACAAAATTCTGCCAATAGCTGGTTGGTGTTTGGTTTTTTTAAGACAAGATATATAACTTAATTTAGACTAAGTATTTAAAATTGCTTTGCACACGTGAAACAGTATAAGATATGATGTCATGTTGGAATTGTACATTTTTATAAGCTATTGAAAATGTGTAGGCTTAAACCTATCAAGAGCAGATTCTTATTGAAAATTTGAGTGAAGTCAAGTTCAGAAAGCAGCTTAACACATTGAAAATTTGAGTGAAGTCAAGTTCAGAAACAAGCTTAACACATGCATGTACTGTCAATCGCAGCTAAAACATAAAAAGTACTGTCAATCACAGCCTATCACAATATGTTACTAATAAAATTGTAATCATCACCATAAGTAATCTCTGATTTTCAGAAGTCAAAACAAGTAAAAAAAAAAAAAAAATCACATTATACGCGGCATTTGGCTTAGTCTCGCTGATTTTCAAAATGTTTAATAATGAGCTACAAGAATCAAAGATCATACGAGTGGAATTAAGTACATGTATATGGTAAAATGAGTTGAGAATGAGTTTGAGATTTGACTTCAGTATTTTCCTGATATTGGGGCCTGGTATCGTAGAAAAAATAAAAAAGCGAATTTCCTTTGCGAATCAAGCCGATTTTTTTTTACGTTCAGCGAAAGACAAATATGACGTCATGACAACGCTGAACTATCATTAACATAATTAAGTAAAACTATTCTACAACCGTATACAGTCGAAACCTGTTGGCTCGATATCGCTTGGCTCGATTTTCTCGTTGGCACGAACTGGATGTTAAGGACCGCTTTTGTTTTACTCGTTGTAAACATTCCCGCTTGGCTCGATATTTGCGAGGCTCAAAGTAGTTTGGCCGGTCCCTGGGATATCGAGCCAAAGGGTTTCTACAATACTAAGAAACCGTTTTAAGGTGGAATTGTAACTGCAAGTATGTATACAAATAAGTTAATTGAAATAAAACAATGACTAGAAGATCATTACCGTAAAGATTTCACAAAATTGATGAAGAAGTTTAGGAGAAGATGTTTCTTTGAATTGTGAAGTTAGAGTCAATGATGTATTTATTTCATGGTTCTGGTACACGCACACAACAAATTCATGCTCCAATACACATAACTGGAGTCAGGAGTGGATCAGCGCACGTTTTGCACGTGCTACTTATTCAACTATACTATGCAGTTTTTGATCACTCAAATGACACATGTATACCCGGTAAATGATTTTCAAAACGATTTTCTGACAAACGTTGCGATTGCTTTATCAATTTACGATGCCTAGACTAAGTAGTGAAAACCGTGCTAGGATTTGACAATGCTATAGTGTTGACGTACACACAAATCCGTCGCTAGACATTTTACGTAGCTCGTTCGAAAATTTCACGCTTAGTACAGCGGAAAAAAAAATAGGGAGTGTGTAAGACTGATTACGGTGTTTGTACATTTGATAATCATCGTAATAATAAGGATATTTTACGAGGTAATAACTATGGGAAATCTCTCGTTAATTTGAGTTGCATCTTTGATATTCATTTTTTGAACGGTCGCTTTCCTGGTAATAAAGATGTCGATTTTACATGTTTTTCAAACGATGGTGCTAGTGTTGTCGCGTCTTTTTGTTATTTCAGTATATCAAAGATTTTAAGGTCTTAGATAGAGATTATTCAGACCTTTTTCCTAGTTCATGTGTTATTGAGTTTCCAATAATGAACAGAAAGATGATGTAAATTCGCAGGGCTCAATTAAGAAGTTCTGTTGGCGGAGTTCTTTAAAGGATGATTTTTCTTTTAAATTTAGAGACTTGTTAGAAAATCAGTATGAATTACTGATTGGATTCATAGGTACGAATGCAATCTCTGCTGTATATTTTATTACGTCCGTATATCAGGAAGCGGGCAGATGCTTGTTGCAGAAGATTCGATATATTTCTTCTCAGCTCGCATGGTGGGACGATGAGTGTGATCGATTAAAATCAATAAAATATGCTGCTCTACGTAAATTCAGAGTTACCTTTTTAGCATCAGATCTCCGGTTTTATAAAGACATGTAAAAATATTTTAAGAATTTTTATGACAGAAAACTTTACGAGTATCAACGTTCGAATAGATTGTCGTTAGTAAATAGAAGTGATAATCCCAGTTCGTTTTGGAAAGTTCTAGAGAAGAGTAAGCCCATTAAAGCCATTGACTCTAGTGAGGAATGGTTCCAGTATTTTCGTGGACTTTTATTTGTTGAATACTCTCGTGTCGTTAATCCTTTTATTGTAAATGATCATGCATATGCCGATGAAACGGCGAGCTCGCTTAATTAATGACCCCGTTTATATTACATGAGATTGAACTGTCCATATCAAAACTGATAAATGGTAAATGTTGTGGACTTGATGGTATTCCGGCGAAATTTTATCAAAAACACACTTGCTGATATTGCACCAGTTCTTTTGCTTTTGTTTAATAAAATACTTTCTCCGGTGTAATTAATAAACGATTGTATGACTGGGTCGAAGAAAATTTAAAAAAAAATGATGAATCTCAGGCTGGTTTTCGTCGTGAATATTCAGCTATTGACAATGTTTTTTGTCTACAGGCGATGACTCAAAATTACCTTTCAAAGAAATGTGGCCGTTTATACTGTTTGTATGTCGATTTCATAAACATTTGATAAAGTTAACCATGTTAAGTTGTTTTCATCCTTAGAAAGAAATGTTGTGTTTTGAAATTTTTTAAGAGTTGTGAAATCAATGTATTGTTGCCTAACCTCTTGTGTCAAAGTCTCAAATAGTGTCAAGGAGTCCTTCGCCTGTAATACTGGTACAAGACAAGGGGAAAAGCCAAGTTCAACCATATTCGCCCTATTTATAGACGAGTTATCGTTTATTTTAAGGCTAAATTGTGGTTCAGGCATTTTTATAACTAATGATATTCCAGACATTATATGTTTAATGTTTGCCGATGATGTTGCCAATTGCGCTGAAACTGCAATTAAGTTACAACAACAGGTAAACGCAGTCGATCAATTTTGTTTTAATACTGGAATTGAAATAAATCTTGATAAAACTAAAACCATTGTATTCCGTAATGGTGGCCCTCTACGAGCATATGAAAAATGGTTATATCGTGGACAATCAATTCAAACTATATTTGTATACAAATATATGGAATTGTTGATTACTCCACATTTGTCTTGGAGTTCAGCTCATGTTAAACTAGCTTCTCAGGCACAAAAGGCTATTTTTGCTTTGAAAAACTATCAAAAACAGTTTGGTTACATTCCAACTGAAGATCTTTTCAAGATTGTTGACGCTATGATTAAGCCAATACTATGTTATGGGGATATGAATATAGCCGAACCATTGAATTAATTCAAAAACAATTGTAGACAATTTTTGCATGTAAGAAAAGCTACCAATACTTGTATGGTTTTAGGGGACTGTGGAAGATTACCATTCTGTTTAATGTATTTTACAATTTGTATAAGGTATCGGTGTAAATTATTATCTATGCAATCTGGAAGGTATCCAAGGCAATGTTACATAATGGTAAAGTCCCTAGATGATGCGGGAAGGACCTAGGACCTGTCGGGCTACAAATGTAAAAAGTCTTCTTTTTACTATGGTTTTAGATATGCTTGGTATTCACAAGATATTGGTGATTGTAATTTATTTGTCAACATGTTTAGAGACAGGATAATTGACTGTTTTACTCAACCATGGCACGATAATGTGAGTAATGCCAGCCAAGTTTACCACTACAGCCACTTTAAGAGTCTACTTAACGTCGAACGATATTTGTTGATAGAGATGCCACTAAAACATAAAATTGCATATGCTAAAATAAGATGTTCTAATCATGATTTGCATATGAAGCATTGCACTGCATGATCGATTATGCAATTTATGTCTACTGAACTATACTATATCTGAAATTTATTGTGAATATCATGCCTTTTATCGTTGTAAAAAATATACACATATATGGAATCAATATTTGTTAAATTGGTATGTATCTGGTGATGATCTGAATAGTGTTTATGCCCTATCATCTACAAATGACTTTAACACAATAAGAAAATTAGCAGTGTACATAATTCATCTTATAAATAGTATCAAGGAATGAGAATAATAAAAAAAAATTGTACACTTTTTTATCTCATGTATATATGTACTATGACACATTTTTAAGCATTGCGTATGATGTTTACTACTTTGAAATGTATCTTGGGCCGGAGGCCTTTATTTACAAAATCATGGTTGACTTGACTTGACTCGACTTGACTTGACAGGCCAATATCAGGTGCGACTCGCATGACGTCAGCACGTCAGACGATATAATACGTACACGTCATCTCCGCGATCGGTTTGTTACAGCACGTTCAACGCCAAACCTTATTGAAGGCTGTAGAGGAAGGATTATCAAGCACCATACAGTGAGAAATCGGCTTCTATAGCAGGGCATACGCTGCATGAGACATTTCGTGACATGATTTTCACGTGGCGTCATCGTCAAAATTGACGTCAAGGGACGGTCGACAATCGTGCTTGTCGATGGAGTATCGTGATATTTATTAATAAATCACGATTTGATATCTCCAATGCAGACAAGAGACTACGTTTATACAGGCGACTTCTAAACGCAACACAGGTAATTCTATACACATCGTATTTAAAATATGGGCTTTTATATGAACCAAACACTGGTGTAAATTGAACAACACGAATAAGGGTATACTCTATTTCAAAGTCCTGCGTACCCTAACTTTGTGCCTTTAAACATAGTTTTCGCCTTAAATGTTTAACTACTTGAGTTTTACTTTGAGTTGTCCTAGTAGTTTCCTCTTTTAATTAAACTATAGAAAGTAACTGCTGATCGATATATTTTTCACATTTGTTGTTCAGCCTTAAAAAACTAAAAAAAAACACTCTTAGTTCTATTTGACAATCTTAACAATTTTATTATAAGAAATCGAGGCATTTGTGTACACATAATAGAAGCTGCATCAACAACCCGAGTTTCTGAAAGTATAAACTATTAACAGATTTCCTTTAATGAAAATAGCTTTTGCCTTTTCATTTCAAAGTCAAAACAGCGAATATATCGTCAGATAAATCATCTTAGAAAGGTTTGCTACAATAACAATGTTTTTAATGTTTTTCGTTGTTGTTCAAGTGTTAATATGATCTGTGGTTGCAGACCAAAACAAACCTCTCATATATTTATTTCCTCTTTTAAATTACATGTACCTGTCGTAGGAAGTTGAATTATTGCAGAAACGCATCAGATCGTTCATGCATTCAGGGTTTGATTTTTTTATGTTGTACTACACATAAATGACGGTATGGTATATTAATCGATTTCACTTGATGGTGTTCGCAAATTTTTTTGACGATATCATTGCCAGCTTAATCTTGCAATTTATGTTTTTCTAATGTTTTGCTTGTTTGTTTCTTATACCGATCAACAGCAATCAAAATATGATATAATATATGAATTATAAAATAAACACTTCTTATTTTCATTCCGAAAACTAAATATAATAAAGCAACAAATACAGCTGTGGTATATTATAAACAATATAAACATTGGAATGTATACACCACTATGATAACTTTGTTAACAAAAGTTGGGGCAGAATTCATTTTGAAAATAAATGAAGGGTTAAGAAAAAGTTACGGTGCCCACACGACATAACTGATTTGTACCACGTTGTCAGGAAAACATGCAATAACTGGCGTGTGGTATAAGTAAATAGCGCTGTAGTTAATCCGCGCATAATTTATAGAACGGGTACGCCGATTCTACATACTACTGTGCCGATACGGGAGTTAATGTGTAACAAAGAAACCACTTTAAAACATGTTACAACATTAGTGTAGGTTTCACGCTTTGCATAGAACTTGTAATATGCCTTCGGTTTGCTGATAAAGTATGTTGTTCGGGCTGACAGCCGTTTACATGTTCGGTTACAGCGGCGTAACCTTTTACACGCATCTGTGTAGTTGTTATGCGTCAGATATCTGATAATTCTTGATCATATTAACACATGTGGAAACCAGTATGTTCCTGCATTGATGAAAATGAAAACTATTAAAAACGCACGTTTTTTAAATCTAGTTTCATTCGATAGCGTTAAAGGGCAAATTGCACCTCTTCGGACAAGAGTATTCACTATTTCATGCTATTTTATCTTTTAATCTACACATGACAGTGAATCAAAGCATGGTTATACAATCACAGACCATTGGCTACTTTACATCTTTATAGGGTTTGAAGCTGAATGGTTTGTGATTTAAAACATAGGCTGAACATGCTGGATCTACTTCATCTACTTATTAGTTTACAAATGCACAGCATTGTTTGTACTCCTTTATCGGATGTGGTCATTGTATCGAACACACAGTGATCACGTTCAATCGATTTCATTTATCTGATAAGAAACATAAGTTTTTTTTTCTAAGGTTGTTTAATATTTAGAACACAAGTGCAAACTTCTCCATATATAGAGAGTTAGGGGTCGTTAAGCACCAGAAATCAGTATTATTTTGCCTTTAAATGGGGCAATTGACTACAAAATATATAGGAAATTTATTTAATGGACTCTGACCTCAAACAACACTGAACATTTATTTTATTTGTATGCAAGAGATTATTTCCATGATAATATTACCTATCAAGAAATCGTGACCTTAGATGTGTAAACGTTTGTTTTTAGTCATATCGTTTAGAAGATCAAACTAAAATCTTTTTTTAGCAATGCATGCCTCGCTAATGCCTCTGTACCAAGTACGTGAAGTTAGCTGGATAGCCGGACGGCCGGAGCAATGGTTATCTTGACGAATATTGTTTTTGCTGAAACTATATATTTATTACCCGGCCATGAATATATCGCTGCTTAACGAGTTTAACTGGTTCTGGGTACTTCACGCTGACGTACCATCCCATAAAGGTTTTTACTCTATGAGAACTCGTTAACTTATCTAAAGCACTCGCGAAAATTTGTGCCCAAAACGACAAAGAAAGTTTTCCAGCTCGCTCTTGTAATCACCTGAGTGTATTAGGCGTGACATCTAGAGTGTGCTATACAGGGCACGCCCACTAACCGCCACATATAGGTCACCATTCTGGGAAAACTCGGTAACTCCTTTAAAGTATTCACAAAATCGACAAAAAACCCGTTTTCCGCCTAGGTCTTTCTAGAATAAAGTAGGCGGAAAACATAACCTGAAGAAATCATATTTACTTGAACGCTCAATTTTATGAGTTTCAAATCCAAGGACGCTATGAATTTTAAACAAAATATTAAATAAATGTTTTTCCACTTTTGCGGGTTATTATAGACCCTTGTCATACCCGATGCTTAAAATTCATTTTTTTTTAAATTAAGCTTAACTTTTAGATGGCAATATCTAAAGGATTATGTCTTTATCAAGACCGGTATGACCGGAGATATCATAAACAGATTTGTAATAAATACGCAATTACATGGAACAACTTGAAAATAAACATCCTATCTTAAGTGTCCTTAATATGATTAATTTCCTTACATTGTTACATTGTAGAGTATTTTTAGGATCGCTTAGTAGTGGTTAGAAGCTCTTAGTAGCTTGAAGTAGTTCTTAAGAGCTCGTAAATGCTTTTAGCAGGACCGTTTGTAACGGTATGATTCATGATCAGCGTTTCCAATTATACTATTGTTTCTTTGATAAGTACTTCAGACATACTTTAAAAAGAAATATTAATCCAGACCATCCTTTCTCATTGTGTGATAATTTTACACTTGAAGCGATTGTACAAGCCGCGCAACTAAAGATACTTTGCGCTGTACTATGTATTCATCCTTCAACTGTAATCAGGTATGCTAACAAAATACACCAACACAGTTAAAAGAATGCAACATTAATGTGTTAACTTCCAATTTTGGCAAATTGTGAGATCCACCCATTATTAAAAGTGTTGATGTGCATAAACAATATTGTTTTTTCCGTATAGTCACGATATGGGAATTATTTCTTGCTTAACGAATTAAACTGGTTCAGAATACCACTTTGAGCGACACGTCCTCCTACCACACATATTGGTCACCACTTTGGGTTAACTCATTAACTGGTGTTCATCACGCCAATAGTCTGCCAAACTATGCAAAGCGATTCGTTTTACGGCAGTCTTTTTCTCAATTGTGGATACAACCGCCTACCATGCCATATAGATCACCAGTCTTTGCAATTTCATTTACTTATTCAAAGCACTCCAAAAGTAGGCCTGTATAAATGTAGGAAAATCCTACGCCTGGTACTCATTCGTAAATCATCAGCTACTAGTGCTGAATATGACATACCCACTTACCTCCCCATATAGGTTACTAGGGAAAACTGGTTTAAAGCATTCTGAAGAATGGGCCAGAATTGGCTCAAAGTCGACCAAAAAACGGTTTTCGTCTGGGTCTGGTACTCACCGTTTAAATACGGTAGCTCATTACGAGGTTGTTCTTTGATTTAAAAACAAATAAATACTTTTGCGCTTCATTTGGTTAAAGGTTTTTAAATATTTGATATGTTTTTAGTTATAATGTCGCAATAAGACCATAACATTCAGTATAAATTATTTTATTAATTATCTGTTTGGTTTTAGTGTGTCTATGAAATATTCAAATGTTGTTTTTGAATCACAGTTTAATGTAATGCTGAAATATACCAATGACATATCGTACTCAGTATTGATAGATGGCATGATTTATCAGTATTTAGTATTCGGTACGCACACGAATGAACGATGTACGCAAAATCTGCAACTCTTTTCTTATAACAATGTCAGATTTTAGAAATAGACTCAGAGTATACTTTATATGTTGGATTCGGATATAACCTTGCGTATGTATCTAGTACGTAAGTTGGTAGACAAAACCTGAGAAAACACTCTCAACCATAGTACAAGTATCGGTTGCATTATAAATTGGTCGACAGTATACTCCTGTTTTAAGTATGAAAACAATATCCTAACAAGTGTCGCGTGTGAAAAACATCAGTTGCTTTTTGTGAGTATCATTTTCCTTTTGAATTGTTTATTTCAAGCTTCCTACTATCTTTTAAAAAACTTGGGAATGTATATCTTCCGTTCAGTATATACATGTATAAGGTATGTGGTTTCAGGAAGTGTTCCGCCATCATCAGAAACATGTGTTTATATCCAATACTTCAAAAATACATTTTCAAATAATTGAGATTGTTTTAAATTTTCCTTGTTCAAACTGCTGAATCAAATTACATTTAACTAAAATTAGGTTTGCAGGAGAAAAGCTTATTTTACAACTCTTACCAAAGAAACTCGTGGTCAGAGCGCCACCAGGGTGACAGTGGTCTAGCGGTATAAGTGAGCTACTCTCACCCAAGAGGCTGCGTGGTTCGAGCCCCACCATGGTTAGATTGGTTTAGTGGCTTAGGTATCCACCTCTCACCCAAGTGGCTGCGTGGTTCGAGCCCCACCATGGTTAGAAGGGTGTAGTGGCTTAGGTATCCACCACTGACCCAAGTGGCTGCGTGGTTCGAGCCCCACCATGGTTAGAGAGATCAAGTGGTATAGGTGTCCACCTCTCACCCAAGTGGCTGCGTGGTTCGAGCCCCACCATGGTTAGAGGGGTCTAGTGCGTGGTTCGAGCACCAACAAGGTGAGAGTGGTATAATGATATAGATGTCTGACTATCACCAAAGAGGTATTGGGTTCGATTCCCACTAAGGGCTCCTTCTTATGGCCTCTCAGAATGGACACCAGTACTGGTTGCTACCCAGGAAACAGACTCGAGCGTGATGATAATCGAAACCAACTTTCATCACAATCGATCTAAACTTTACCAGTCTAAACTAAACAAGTATCTCTTCACCTAAACCTTTCGATATTGAAAGTATTTAAAAGTTGAGACAACTGCTTAAAAGCTTTAAAGTGACATTCTTATTTAAAAGTGAATATATACATATATACACATGTATAAAAACACAATTATTGAGTGATAAACCTTTAACTACTTACCAAATACTTAGTTATGCATTTGAGGAAAATATTTATTATTGATAGCAGGATTGTAACCGTGTTTTTAGTAGCTGAAAACGCAAAAATAAAATATTATATGATTGGTGAGTGTAAAAAGATTTACTTTTATCTACTTTCGTCTCATAAGGTATAAATACCTTGTTTTCTGCAACTTTCTTTCAACTTAAACTTGGTATCCTTCATAAGAACAATTGTTTTTGACATTCATTCATCCTTTTTGGCATGTTTAAACAAATGTACTAATTGTGGTAAATCTTATTTGGGAGTAAGAGTGCATCTTTAAAGAAAAACTTTTATAAGATTAGAATATCTCGAAATAATGTGATGAGAATTTTAAACCCGAAATAAACGACGCTTCCGTCTGTTTCCGATGGAACTGTAGTCGCGGGTGCCACCCCGTAAGTCCCCGGAAGTAGATGTCGTAAAGGCCGTACAAACCCTGGGCCGGTGAGAGCCGGACCGGTCGGCCGTCATGGTAGTCGTCGATATGGGGTCGGTGAAATTATGTATAAGAAGATAATTAACCAGTCACGTAACATTTTGCATGCCTTTAAAAACAATGCTTCGTTCTTGTTTGTTCTGAATTATTCAAAACCGTGAAAATTGCATTTGCCTTTTTTGTACAGCTGCTCTCACCATTACCGGGTTATTGTCATTAAAATTGCTCTATAGATATTTTGTGTCGTTGCTGCTGTTGCTGGTGATGCTGCTCTGTTGATTGTATGATTTAATATTGTATTTTCCTTAGAATACCAAAGTCAGTGAAAACGGTAGCATAATGTTGATAATGGTTCTTCACTTTTAGGTAAATATCCGTTTCGTAATAAACAAATTTATATTATTCAATGCACAAGTTTAATTTACTATTAAATGGATGCAGCGTACCCTGATAACCAAAAGTTCAGCGCCATTTTGGTTCTAAATATTATTGCGCGTTTATTGCCATTTGATAAGAAATTGTAAAATAGATATTTTGAAAATTATTCTTTTTTTCAATCTATTTTCAAACTATATGCTAACATATTAATGATTGTTTATTTTCTATGATTATGTATTAATCCATGGATTCCATCAATGACAGGAAATGTAAGCAATGCTAAAACGAATAAAAATTGTTTGCAGTTTTTACCCAATTTGACACCAGATCAAAGCGCTCCGAACAAAGTATATGTGTCCTTTATGTTTCAAAATTCAGTTATTTATCAATGATCCCACTATTTCTATTAAAATTAGACATATAAGTTATTGCAATATTCAAAAGTAACATTGAGCACGCAAAATTAAAAAAGCGACAGTTAAGAAAACTATGTTTGTTCATGAGCATTCCAAACTACCCATACAATATATAGATTATAAATTATAATTGGCATATGCCGACAATGCTTTGTTACTGAAAGGAGGGGATCCGGAAAGTAGGGGAGAGGCGGGGAGAGGAGGGGAGAGGAGAGGAGGGGAGAGGAGGAGAGAGGAGAGGAGGTGAGAGGAGAGGAGGGGAGAAGATAGGAGGGGAGTGTAGAGGATGGAAGAGGTGGGAAGAGGAGAGGAGAGGAGAGGAGGGGAGGGGAGGGGAGAGGAGAGGAGAGGAGAGGAGAGGAAAGGAGAGGAGAGGAGAGGAGAGGAGAGGAGAGGAGAGGAGAGGAGAGGAGAGGAGAGGAGAGGAGAGGAGAGGAGAGGAGAGGAGAGGAGAGAGAGAGGAGAGGAGAGGAGAGGAGAGGAGAGGAGAGGAGAGGAGAGGAGAGGAGAGGAGAGGAGAGGAGAGGAGAGGAGAGGAGAGGAGAGGAGAGGAGAGGAGATGGAGGAGAGGCGAGGAGAGGAGAGGAGAGGAGAGGAGAGGAGAGGAGAGGAGAGGAGAGGAGAGGAGAGGAGAGGAGGGAAGATATGGGGAAAAGAGGGGTGATGAGGGGAGAAGTGGGAAGATAAGGGGAGATGAGAGGAGGGGAGGGGAGGGGAGAGGAAGGGAGAGGAGAGGAAAAGAGAGGTGGGGAGAGGTGAGAAGAGGAGGGGAGAGGAGAGGAGCGGAGAGAAGATAAGAGGAGAGGAGAGGCGAGGAGAGGAGAGGAGAGGAGAGGAGAGGAGGGGAGGGGAGGGGAGGGGAGAGGAGAGGAGAGGAGAGGAGAGGAGAGGAGAGGAGAGGAGAGGAGAGGAGAGGAGAGGAGAGGAGAGGAGAGGAGAGGAGAGGAGAGGAGAGGAGAGGAGAGGAGAGGAGAGGCGGGGAAGGGAGGGGAGGAGAGGAGAAGAGAGGAGCGGAGAGGAGAGGCGGGGAGGGGAGGGGAGTAGAGGAGAGGAGAGGAGCGGAGAGGTGTGGAGAGGAGAGGAGAGGAGAGGAGAGGAGAGGAGAGGAGAAGAGAGGAGAGGAGAGGAGAGGAGAGGAGAGGAGAGGAGAGGAGAGGAGAGGAGAGGAGAGGAGAGGAGAGGAGAGGAGAGGAGAGGAGAGGAGAGGAGAGGCGGGGAGGGGAGAGGAGTAGAGGAGAAGAGAGTAGCGGAGAGGTGTAGAGAGGAGAGGAGAGGAGAAGAGAGGAGAGGAGAGGAGAGGAGAGGAGAGGAGGAGTTGTAGTGGAGATGAGGGGAGTGGAACTATATTGTATGGGAGATTGGGGTCGAGGTTGCATGTGTTCATACTATACTGTATGGGAGACTTGCCGTGTAAGGAGGTTGGTGGGGGTTAGCTACAAGTAGGGGGCCAGAAAAAGGCCTTTAATGCTTTATCTAAATACTGGGGAGCTTGGGCTGGTGGAGGTTATAAAAAGTCTCATAGTCTTAAGCTTAATACCGGAAAACGATTTATTTACCCTTATCATTTTGTTCCTACCATTTGGGCGTGCGAGGGGGGGGGGGGGCAAAGGCTACTGCTAGGTTATTGTACTTTTCTTAAATTGCATATTAATTCTCGCTAAAAATTGAGAACAAAATAGAGGTTAAACCGACACACATCGTTGACGCTGTTCAGTTCTATGATGTAACTGTTTAAATGATACGCCATTTATAAAGTGTTTATGTATTTCATCAAATATATTTCAATCATACCGAAACTTTAACATATTCAATACAAGTCTGCGTTTAAGAGGTCAATCAATAAAAACCAATCACGTGACCTATAACGTAGGCGAGAGAGAAGCTGTTTATTTTATTTCCTGGTTGGAAGTTAAGGCCAGGGAGAAGACATCAATAATATTTAACCCTAAATGTGGCAGGATTATGGCATCAAATTTTAAATCCTCCATTCAGAGGGGCTGTGATTTCATCCATGATTTCGCCTGTTCCCTTTGCGAAGAAGATGGACTGAACACGGAAGCTCAACATTTCTGTAATCAGTGCACGAAATATTACTGCGTAAACTGTGTCTCAACTCACAATAAGCTATACAAGAGGCACACAGTGCTCGACCGGAAGGACGTGAAGAAATGGGCAGCACCACCAGGGATGGTGGACGTCCTTGAGAGATGCGATAGGCACCCCGGGGAGGCGCTCAAGCTGGTATGTGGTGACCATGACCAGCTGTGTTGCCATGTGTGCGTTGCCGTGGATCATAGGTATGTTTCAAGGACTATTTAAGTTACAATTACACAATCACAGTATTTAAACTGATTGAAATAGTTTAATCATGCTTAACATTGTCTCCGGTTTATACAATCATAACAAAATTGTACTGTATTTTATTGGTCAACACTGTCGCGGATCGGGGAGAGGGGGGGGGGGCAAACCCACCCCCTCTGAAATCGTCCAAGTTTTTTTTTATTGCAATATATTTGAAATACTTAAATACCCCCAACGTCCACAATTTGAACTAAAATTGTCTTTCTTTTATTGTTTTTATTTTTATTTTATTTTTGGGGTGGGTGGGGGATACCCCAAACTCTCTCCCCCCTGCCAGCACTTCCAAACAAATAGATTTCGCTTTTGAGGGAGATGAGCAACTAAAAAGGTAACGCCCCTAAGTAGCGCCCCATCTAACGTCCTGGAGCCGCCCTTGTATACCGTGATATATATACTCGTTATTCGTGTCAGATCCTATATTATAAGACCTGTATTCAAATGGAGAAATATTAAGAAACACTTAAGTACTCTCTTTTAACTCACGATGATTTGGGCAAAATTTCTAGCTGTGCGGTTTGACTAGAAGAATATGTCGTGCACGTACATAAAATGACGCTGTAAATAACATAATAATGCGTAATAATTTTGTTCCAACACATTCGGAACTCCTCGGCCATTTTCCATAAAAAACAATCTCGGAAGTATATGGATGGTTTACAATGACCGAACTAAAGTAATATGCAAGTAGATTGCGTAGTATTTTCAATTCAGCATTTAAACTTAATGACTTTACTGTTGGAAATCTTAATTGTCTTTGCAATAATACGCTTCACTGACAATCAATTAAAGAACAGTGATTCAAAATACACGCTAAACACAACGATTCATTTTTACTATTAATTAGTTTTTTTTTTATCTTCCTCTACTGATGTACCGACAAAAATCCGAGGTTGGTTTCGATGGAAAATGGCCGAGGAGTTCTGAATGGTTCTAGCGCTCTTCTAATTTCACAGATAGTCAAGGGACATAACTCGACACATTCTAAGAGTTATGAGCCTTACTACACATACTGCCACTGTTGTTTGGCGATTGTGGTATTGAATATAAACTATATGCGACTTATGGTATACTGAATTTAAACTCTATGCGACTTATGGTATACTGAATATAAACTCTATGCGACTTATGATATACTGAATTTAAACTCAATGCGACTTATGGTATATTTAATATAAACTCTATGCGACTTATGGCATACTTAATATAAACTCTATGCGACTTATAGTATACTTAATTTATACTGTATGACGTTAAATGAATGAATTCGCAAAACATCGTCATAACAAGTAATCTAAGTTATTTTTAAACCAAGCCTTTCTTCTGAGAAATATTATTATAAATACTAAGATTTAAACTATAAAGTAATTTATGCTATTAATTCCTATACATGTACCATTTACGTTTCAATTTAGTTATTAATCATTTGGTGGTTTTTAAACATATGCTATGCTTTTATTTGTCTTGATTTGTCTGTATTTTTTCCTTTTAATGTGCCATATTTCATTGTGACTACATCAATTATTTTCTGATGCATATCAAGATTTATCAAGAATCTGTTATTAATATGTTAACGACAATTAATAATTATGTCTGTCTAGACAGGCTGTCTGTCTGTCTGACCGTCCGTCCGTCTGTCTGTCTGTATGGCCGTCTGTCTGTCTTTCTTTCTGTTTGTCTGTTTGCCTGTGTTTTTGTCTGTGTGTTTGTCTGTCTGTCTCTCGGTCTGTCTGTTTGCCTGTCTGTCTGTATGTCTGTGTGTGTGTTTGTCTGCCTGTCTTTCTGTTTGCCTGTGTGTTTGTCTGTGTGTCTCTGTGTTTGTCTCTCGGTCTGTCTTTCTGTCTGTTTCTGTGTCTTTGTGTATGTGTGTCTGTATGTATGTCTGTCTCTGTGTGTATAAGTGTCTGTGTGTATGTGTGTCTTTGTGTTTGTCCCTCGGTCTGTCTTTTTGTCTGTTTCTGTGTCTTTGTGTATGTGTGTCTGTATGTCTGTCTCTGTGTGCGTGTATGTCTGTGTGTATGTGTCTGTGTGCGTGTCTGTCTGTGTGTATGTCTGTCTGTGTGTATGTGTGTGTGTGCGTGTCTGTCTGTGTGCGTGTCTGTCTGTGTGTACGTCTGTCTGTGTGTATGTGTCTGTGTGTGTGTCTGTCTGTGTGTATGTCTGTGTGTGTGTCTGTGTGTATGTGTCTGTCTGTGTGTATGTCTGTCCGTTTGTCGATGTTGATGTCTGTCTATGTATTTGTGTCTGTCTGTCAGTGTGTGTGTCTGTCTGTGTATATGTGTCTGTCTGTGTGTCCGTCTGTCTGATTATTACAGAAAGTAATGCATTAAGATTGTTAGACACTAATGGACATCATTTCAATCTATGATCAGCTTGATATTATCTAAATATGTTATTTAGTAAAAAAATGGAACATCGATGTTTTAAAGCAAAATATCAACAGGTTCTGGAAGACGACGACGACGAAGACGACAACGAAATATAAGTATTTAAATTGATGTGATTTTAGAAGAATGTTATAAACAAGCGTCTTCATAAAACAAACATATGTGTTTCCTTCTTTCATTGCAGACACTGTTCATCAATACAGCACATTCCAGACGTTGCAAAGGGCATCCGCAAAGATCCCGAGTTTCGTCAACTACCTAAACGGGTACTTTTTATTAGGAAGCAGATAGAAGATATGGAAAACGACAGAAAGAAAAGTAGTTCCTCACTGCGGAAGGCTAGAACAGCCTTTGTTGATGAAATCAAAGCAATCCGTAGAAAAATCAACGACATTCTTGACAAGATGGAGAAAACGACCGTTCAAGAATTAGACGGTCTGGTGGCTGATCAGGAAATGTCCATTAAGAAAGATATGGAATCCTGCACACAGATGCATGAGGAATTAAAAAGCTTAATGGATTACATACAGAGCAAGGACTCATCAGGCGAACCACCCCTTTATATTGGGTTCAGAAAATGTAAAGAAAAAATCAAACAAGCAACCGAAATTCTGCAAAACATGTCAACTGTTGTCAAATACGATATAACTTTTCGTAAACATAATGGAATAGAAGATAATTTGTCCTCGATGAAGACATTTGGCGAGTTAAATGAATCGAATGTTTATTGTAAACAACCACTGATATCACTATTCCCCCGAGATTATGTATTCGCTACAGGAGGGTACAAGGAGTACAACGTGAGTATGAGTTCAGACAAACATACATGTGCTATTGAAGGGATATGTGAGCTGCCTGGTGGCGAGGTTGTTATTTCAGATTACCACAACATGACAGTGAAACTCCTGGACCAGGAGTACAGGGTTGTCGACCACTGTGATGTCCCCAAGTATCCATTGGACGTGTGCCACATAGGCGGGAATGAGGTTGTCGTTTGTGTTAACAAGTTTGGTGTTAGACGTGAACTCCATTTCATTAACATTACAAAAGGGAAACTTGTGACCACGCGAAAATTAAGTTTCACCAATAACTGTTACGGCGCAGCTTATCACGGAAACAACCTTTACATTTCCTCATACACCGCGCTGTACGTCTATACGATGACGGGACAGCTTGTGAAAAAGCTGTACGAGGACAAGTCCGGTGGTTACACGGTGAGCAAAATTGCCATCAGTAACGACGGGAAGACTATCTTCATCACAAACTACTCAAACGATCAACTTATCACCCTGGACAACCTCGGTAACAAGCTGGCCATATTCACTGACTCGGACTTGAGGAAACCTATCGGAGTACACGCGACAACGGCTGGACACGTGTTCGTCTGCTGCTTTGAGTCCGACACAGTGCTGCAGGTTGACAAGGACGGGAAGACGAAGTTGGCCACATTGGCAAGGGAACAAGACGGAGTGTACAGACCTCAAGCTTTCTTCTTCAGCAGCCGTTCTTCCTCTCTGGTTGTCGGTAGAGAGAAAGACACGCTCCTGGTCCTTAATGTACGATAAAGAATAGATCCAATTACAAGTGGCAAAATAGAATTATTATAACTGATTTTTACTTGATCCTTTCTCGTAAATATAAGTTCGGATGGAAAATGTATATGCATATAATACAAGAATCATATTTGCTTAAACGTACGTATACCTTTATATTTGACGTATTTTATTTGCTTTTAGCTACATAGTTATAATATTTATCGTGCACATGTTATTCAACTTAATGATTTTTTATTGTATAATGTTATTCCCGTATATTTAATATGTTGCTATGTGTATGTGTATGTATACTCGTATATATATATTTATTCTTTATTTAATGTTGAAATAAGATATATAATACGGCTCGTTTTGCCATGTGCCTTTAAAAAGCTTCAATACTTTTACTACAACTACAAGAGAGCCAGTTATGTGTTAACTATTTTCACTGCACACCTAGATGAACATAGGTGCATTAATTATGCAGAGTTTCTTCAAAGTAAAAACAATTACATATACCGTATTTCCATAGCTTACACGTTACATGCACGGGGTCCGTATTTCCATAGCGTACACGTTGCATGCACGGGGTCCGTATTTCCATAGCGTACACGTCGCATGCACGGGGTCCGTATTTCCATAGCGTACACGTTGCATGCACGGGGTCCGTATTTCCATAGCTTACACGTTGCATGCACGGGGTCCGTATTTCCATAGCGTACACGTTGCATGCACGGGGTCCGTATTTCCATAGCTTACACGTTGCATGCACGGGGTCCGTATTTCCATAGCTTACACGTTGCATGCACGGGGTCCGTATTTCCATAGCGTACACGTTGCATGCACGGGGTCCGTATTTCCATAGCTTACACGTTGCATGCACGGGGTCCGTATTTCCATAGCTTACACGTAGCATACACGGGGTCCGTATTTCCATAGCTTACACGTCGCATGCACGGGGTCCGTCTCCCCATAGCTTATACGTTGCATGCACGGGGTCCGTATTTACATAGCTTACACGTTGCATGCATGGGGTCCGTCTCCCCATAGCTTACACGTAGCATGCACGGGTCCGTCTCCCCATAGCTAACACGTTGATGCACGGGGTCCGTATTTCCATAGCGTACACGTTGTATGCACGGGGTCCGTATTTCCATAGCGTACATGCTACGTGTATGGGGTCCGTATATCCATCGTGTGCACGTTGTATGTATAGAGTCCGTTCTTCTATCCCGAGCATGCCAGGATACGGCTTCCGTACATCCATATGTATATTTATATGTTATTTTTGGCCAAAACAATAACGGTTAAAATACGTTTTTCTGCATAAGTGTTAAATTATTGAAGAAATTAATAACTCCATATATTTACAAGTTTGGGGTGTGGATGTACAGAAGTCCGTACACGTGGTGCTCCGTATACGTATTCGTGTATGGGGTCCGTACACGTTTAGTGCACGGGTCCAGCCACGCCCGTATATTCAATATGTACGGGACCGTTCATTCCCATTTATTCAACTACTTTCCGCAGTAAAAAACAAACTTTTATTTGAAAATTGAAATTTAAAAAAAAGGTTTAATTTCAAAGTAAACTGACTTAATTTGCGAACATTTAGAGCAAACATTAAATTGTGTATAAACAATTTTAAGTTGATCATAAATGCATGAGAAAATGGTTGAGGGGGTTTCATCAATGAAATAGAGGATTACTGTTTGTTTCAGTGTAAGATGGTTATATATTTCACCGATTGAGCTCAGAAACTATATATTATTCACGCATGACGCAGCCTCGAGTGAAATATTTACGTTTGGTGATCACAGGGTATATTGCTATCTTACTTGAAACAAACAATTTTCATGTTATTAAATGCCTAACAATGGAGTTAGAAGTCATTTAATTACTCCTTTTTAGAAAAAAATACGTCAATGTGTATGCACACGTAACTTCATTTCGGAAATGGCGTCGATGCCCAAGCCCTGTGCGCGCTGACGTTTGATTTAGAACTGACAGCGGGCAAAAATTGCAAAACAGTGAAAGATATTCATTTGATATTTCGACTGTTTCAAACAGTGAATTACACATTTTTATTTCACTGATTAATCTCTTTAAACCACCGGAAAGCGTATAATACATACATAATTTTACAGTTAGCATTAGGATATTATAGATCATGGTCAAACAAAAGTATAAAGGATAAATAATCATCATTTTCTGAAAGTGCACCATAAGCTTTCCGTCTTGTGACGTCACAAAATTGACGTCACACGCAAGGTCGTGTTGATCAGGCTAATCCGTACCGGAACCGGTTTGTGAGTTCGAGAACGAGCGAATCGTTTACGTGCACGGGTTGTCTGCTGAAGTAAAAATGCGTCATGTATCCGTGCTTCGGCTCCGCGCATGCGCATTTGAAAAATAGAAAGAAAAAACATACAATAAATAACAAAGATGGAATGAAGCACACGTTCACCAATTATGGGCGTAACTGTAGCCAGGCGCGTAGCTGCCTATACGCGAGTACGCGGCTGAATCCACATGATTCTGACAAAATATAAGAAAAAAAACCCAGCCAATATTGCAGTATGCGTACTTGATTCCATAATCCTATAACTGTCCACTTTCAAGAACTAAATAAAGCACCTCAGAACGCCCAGAGTGCACCAGATTGCACAATTGTTTTCTTTTTTCCGAGGGGACATGCCCCGGAATCCCATAGCACAATTATAAATCCACATGAATAGAGGGCTAGCTACGCCCCTGGAAGCATGTTGAATTGTATGCCCCATTTACTTGAACACATAGTCAACGATGAAAATGTAATCAACGAAAAAATAAAATGTACACATCCCCCCCCTCCTTCGCCCCATTTAAAAACATCTGTATGAATATCTAGAAATTAATTAATATTGGATTCAACAGACACTTTTTGAGTTACTTCCTAAATTGTTCAGATGTACACTCAATCAGTCTTCGATAATTGTTTTTGATATCGCTACGTATATTGAGTGTGCCTTGCGCGAGTGCGAGTATAAATAAGCTTACATACACACGCAAAAGTAACACATGGTTGTAAAATCAAATGGATTACTATGGAGACTACCTCTTACATACAAACCCTACAAATGACTAGTCGGATCAAGGTATTTTTGTTAATAATTTAACTAATTTTTACTTAATAAAATCTATCACTTCCTCATGGAAGTGCACATTATTAGATCATATCACGCCGCGAACATAAATAACATAACGCCATTGGTCGAAGAATGGTCACGCGATGACCCAATATTTAATGGCGTTTATTTTCTGATTCCGATGAATAAATGAAACATGTAAACGGGTTGTCGACGTGATATATACGTTACGGGGTTAGAAGGTGGCCCGATATGAGATATATGACAGGCGCATGTGAGTTTGGTTCGTGGTCATCAGGTTGTCCGGTTAGCGCAGTGGTTAACGCACTCGCTTCTCACCTAGGCGTCCAAGGTTCGATTCCCGGCTCCGGTGCATGTGAGTTTGGTTCGTGGTCACCAAGCCGGACAAGTGGGTTTCCTCCGGGTTCTCCGGTTTCCCCGAGAACACAAGACCAGACTCTTGCGTAAAATCGGGCCAACGAGAGTGATTAATACAATGTTGTAATAACTTGTTTCTCAATCGTTGAAAAATAGATGTGTTTAAACTATTTGGGATATATGGGGCGCAGAAAACCATATTCGGTTACGACCTTTCACCGGATATGGTTTCCTTTACCCAGTATATCCCATATCGGGGCACCCATCCCGTAACATTTTATCTGTTGTGAAAGACCACACCCCTGACCGATGGGGTATTTCTTTGCAAATGAATGTTGTTTTCAACCTAAAGAATGTCGAGTATCAATTACTGGTCCTCATGATTATGATCAGGGACCAGTAATAGTGATTTATTTAAAAAATAAAATAATACTTAAGCAAGTAAAAAGAAATACTTGTATACAAAGTCTGTATACAAAAGTTAAACCCGTTTTATACTATACCTTAGAGTTTACGCTCATGTGTCCTTGAACGGGATCGCCGTACGGAGCCCATTTCAATAACCTAGAAAGTATCTGTCTAAAAAACAACGGCGAATTTATATTCATTGAGTCATTTATTTTATTTGGTCAGTTATTCAGCGTTCTGCACATGCGTGCTGGTTAATGTCGAGACATTCACAACAACATTAACGAATATGTTATCTAAGTTTGCATTACTAAGCAATTCATGATTTAGTAAAGCAAAGAATAACAATAACAGTCTTAGTGTTTGGCGCGAAAGTACATACCGGGTAAGTCATTTTCATTTGAGTGTAATACTCATATGGTTTAGTTCAAATCTACACCAGTGTAAAAGGCATTAAATCACGCTCGTCATATGGTTTAAACATATTTTATTATTGAAAGAAACATTCAAAGTATGCAAGGTCGTATATACCATATCAAAATATAGGATTATTATATTGCTCGACAAATATGTTTTTGTAAAATAAAATTACAACATATAACAATTATACAGTTTCTATGCGGTCTCCATTAACCTCCGCAACGCAGGTGAAAAATTGTCAAGCATTGTAACAATTTCCATTCTTTGATACAAAATTAAATATTATAAAACTCATTAGAGTCTGCAAATATTTTGAGTAATGAAAAGCGTCAGACATTTCTTTAAGTGGAAAGCTGGGGTGAATCCAGGATTGGATGTTTCGTAACCGTTTGACTTGCGCCTCTCCCTTAGAACCAACAATAATTTGGTTAAAAGTGTTGAAGGGGCGTAACCGTTTGACTTGCGCCCCTTCCTTAGAACCAAAATTAATTTGGTTTAAAGTGCTGAAGGGGTTGGGAGGCCAGCCCCCTAGAAAATGTTCACAAGTTCTAGTCCGAAATGGAGCATTTCTGACGTATTTCTTTACTCTTTACCTCCTATATTTAAATAAAAAGTTAACTTTGACGATTTTATGCGGGTGGGGCGGAGGGTCCACTCCCCTTGGATCCGCTAAAACAAATGGTATTTGTCCTATAATCGACATCATGTTAAAACGGCAAAACTTGCTCTTCTTGGTATGTATTTAAGGTTCATACCATTCGTAGGAAATATCTATAAATCATACAGTCGAAACCCGTTGGCTCGATATCGCTTGGCTCGATTTCCTCGTTTGCTCGAACTGGACGCTGAGAACCGATTTTGTTTTACTCTTTGTAAGGATGCGCGCTTGGCTCGATATTTGCGATGATCGAAGAATTTCGTCCGACCCCTGGGATTTCGAGCCAACGGTTTTCGACTATTCCGTTTTTCTCATCTGGTTTATAAGACAACTTTAATAAGATATTCGACCCAAACAGATGTGAATTACAGTTGCCTGGTGACGTCATATTATATTGATATCACTTGAAAGGGTTTTGTGTCCAATTTTTGTTGTTGTTGTTTTTACCGAAAATAATTCAAATGATTTATTAGGCCCTTCAAAGATTGCAAAATATGGCGTTAACATCCATTTTAATTGATAAAAAGCAAATATACAAACTGTACATAACTTAATGTATGATGTGTTGTTGGTTGTTTATTTTTTTGAACGTATTAGAAATCAGCCAGCAAATACTTAAAATATACCAATTTTGTATGGTGGCCGACAGACATCGACATTTAACATTAACGTCAGGCACCAATAAATACATTTCCTATACAGTCGAACCCGTTGGCTCGAACTCCAAGGGACCGGCGAAAATACCTCGAGCCTAAGAAAATTCGTGCTAAACGGGATTGTTTACCTTCAGTTTAAAGAATCGGTCCGTAACATCTAGGTCGAGCCAACCAGGAATTCGAGCCAGACGAGTTCGAGCCAACGGAGTTCGACTGTATATTTTATCGTCAATTGAGCAATTTACATGCAAGATAAGACTCATTTCATGTGCTTCAGGTATATTTCTGTATATTTCTGTTTACTCTACAAACGCTCTGACTAGGACATTTTTTACTGATTGCCACTTTAAAGTGACTCGCTCATGTTTTTGGACCAACAATTAATTTTCCTGGTTATGGATCTGAAAACACTAAATTTAGCATTATGTTACTCTATGATATCGAAATTGAAGTCTAAAATACAGTTATAGCATATAAAAGTAGTTTGGCTTTAGTGGGGTTCGAATCCATGACGGTTAAGCCAAGAATTAATAAATACAGTTGCTTAGTCCTCACTGCCACCGGGACTTTAACAAATGATGAGGATATGTTGACCTCTTAGGGATACATTGATGACATCAAGTGATAATGTCAATCAACAAATCACGCAACACCACAGCCGAAATTGCGTTACGAAATTGTGGTCTTCAAAGACGATATTTGAGCAAATATCAACATTTACTGAAGGGTTCCAGCTTTTGTTGTTGTATACTTTAATACTCCTTATGAATTGCCACACTTTATTTCATAATTAAAAAAGTGCATTTTACGAAGCATGTATTATGATATTGAAATAATATTGGAATGATGTGACTTGTTGATTTGAGTTACGTGTATTGATATGATTCATAAACAACGATTCAATACTTTGTACAAGAGAAATAATAGAAATAACAAAGAGTAAACGATGACAACGATGATGATGATGATGATGATGATGATGATGATGGTCATGATCATGGTCATGATCATGATGATCATAACGACGACGACTATGACATTGACGATGATGATGATTATAATGATGATGATGATGGTGATGGTGACGACGACGACGACGACGACGACGACGACGACGACGACGACGACGACGACGACGACGATGATGATGATGATGATGATGATGATGATGATGATGATGATGATGATGATGATGATGATGATGATGGCGACGGTGACGGTGACGACGACGACGATGACGATGATGATGGTGATGGTGACGGCGACGGTGACGACGACGACGATGACGATGATGATGTGAACTGATAGGTATTGCATTTTGAAAACTGTTCGGAAATATTGTTTTGACTGGTGGGTTTTGTAATATAAAAGCAATTCATAATTCAATCTGTTTTATGTAAATCGTTCTTAAATCTTTTAAATAAACAGTATTTCAGATTAATATAAATACGTGATAAAGTCTTTAAATGAAGACATGATTCAAGGACTTAATACACGGACCCCTGAAACCGACCTTTTGTCACATTGAGGGCATATTTTTCTATACGCATGTGCACCGGAAGGTGATAGCACGATGATGAAACACGACAATACGTTGATGAAAACACGACGGTTCGATGATAGAAACGCGACAGTACGATTTTGATAACGCAATATTACGATGATGAACACACGACAGTACGATGATGAAAACACTACAGTACGATACTACGATAACAAAAGCGCCATCATCGTACTGTCGTATTATTACAATCGTATTGCCGCGTTTTCGTTATGGTAGTTTCGTGATTTCTCGTTTTCATCATCGTACATCAAGTGTCGAGTTTCAGATTAACACATTCATAGGCGATGGCCTTAACGGCATTCCGTAGATATTGGTTCCCAGCTGGTAGACTAGTCCAAGGGAGAAAATCGGAAACTAGGAGCTCGAGAGAGGCGAGATGGAACTTCAGGCAAGGCACATACTTGCTTTAGTTTGAAGGTGTAAGGCTATTCCACTAGACTTCTCTCATTTTAGAGGAAGTATTTGACGTCACCAGTGATTTAAAATTACTGCGCTTTACAACGTCAGTAAACAACGTCGCACGCCCTTTTCGGTGAACTGTTCAAAAGTGCGTTTTCTACGTCAATAATTTTAGATATGCAAGAAAAAAAATATCAATCATGTTTTTTCGAAATAATCCGACCCTCGGGCAAGTGTGTGTACCGGAAACACATGAAAGATACAATATCATTTTGATTAGGATCTGTTTCTCCTTAATTATTCATTCGAAATGGTCTTGAAATACTGAGGTACATGTAAAATAGTTTGTTCATATACATCATACCTAAAAGTGTCCATGTGTACCAACAGATAAATTCAACTTTTCCAAGTTGTATTCAATTATTTATTAACTATACATTGTTCAACTATAAATACAGGCATTTCAAAATTGAGAAATTGCAAGGTCATATGTTTTGTATGGAACAATGCATTCATGATCTGTGCACACTGTATAAAATATATGAACAAATAAATTATTTATGGTTATTTTATTTGATAAATAGTAAAAATAAACACATATCATTAGACAAACACATTATTGCAAGAACATCTTAATGTTAGAGTAGTTAAAGGCTTGTTCACGTTTTAAGGCTTAAACATCACAGAAAAACATCCATTTATTTTTATATGTCCACAAAATGATGATAATATTCATGTTGAAGCTGTATTGTTAATATCTATTTAAATATGACAGAAAATATCCCCTGTGCCGACAAGCATTAAACATGTAATGACCTCAGGTTTGGATTTACAAAATTCTGCCAATAGCTGCTTGGTGTATGTTCTTTCAAGCCAAGATAGTTAATTCAACTTAATTTAGACTAAGTTTTTTAAAAATTGTTTTGCACACTTGTAACAGTTTAAGATATGATGTCATGTTGAAATTGTACATTTTTATGAATGTATAGGCTTAAACCTATCAAGAGCAGATTCTTATTGAAAATTTGAGTGAAGTCAAGTTCAGAAAGCAGCTTAACATATGCATGTACTGTCAATCGCAGCTAAAACGTAAAAGTACTGTCAATCACAGCCTATCACAATATGTTACTAATAAAACCATCTTGTAATCATCACCATAAGTAATTTCTGATTTGCAGAAGTCAAAACAAGTAAAAAATAAAAATCCCATTATACGCGGCATTTGGCTTAGTCACGCTGATTTTCAAAATGTTAAATAATGAAACTACAAGAATCAAAGATCATACGAATGGAATTAAGTACATGTATATGGTTAAATGAATTGAGAATGAATTTGAGATTTGACTTCAGTATTTTCCTGATATTGGGACCTGGTATCATAGAAAAATATAAAAAAGCAAATTTCCTTTGCGAATCAAGCCGATTTTTTAACGTTCAGCGAAAGCCAAATATGACGTCATGACAACGCTGAACTATCATTAACATAATTAAGTAAAAATATTCTACAACAGTATATAGTCGAAACCTGTTGGCTCGATATCGCTTGACTCGATTTTCTTGTTGGCACGAACTGGATGTTAAGGGCCGCTTTTGTTTTACTCTTAGTAAACATTCCCGCTTGGCTCGATATTTGCGAGGCTCAAAGTAGTTTGGCCGGTCCCTGGGATATCGAGCCAAAGGGTTTCTACAATACTAAGAAACCGTTTTAAGGTGGAATTGTAACTGCAAGTATGTATACAAATATGGTAAATGATAATTAAACAATGACTGGAGCATCATTACCGTAAAGATTTCACAAAATTGATTAAGAAGTTTAGGAGAAGATGTTTCTTTGAATTGTTAAGTTAAAGTCAATGATGTATTTATTTTATGATTCTGGTACACGCACAAAACAAATTCATGCTCCAATACACATAGCTGGAGTCAAACGTGGGTCAGCGCACGTTTTGCAGGTGCTACTTATTCAACTATACTATGCAGGTTTTGATTACTCAAATGACACATGTATAACTATTCCTACTATTGTAACTACTGCTTCACAAAAATATCAGTATAGTAGGGATTCGAACCAAAGCTCCTAAATCAGTAAGTTACAAAGACTTTAGGACTATTAGCAGGAAGCTATTTAGAGCATATGAAATGCTATATTTTCTATTTTACCAGATTTTTTGTTTTGTGCAATAATTCATAGAATCGATAGAAGCTGTGATATACAAAACTGATACAAAACACATTTAATGCATTCAGAAATGTGTAGACCGTCTTGATCTAACTCAGTTTTAAATTATGACTTTATTCAAAACCTGAGAAATATGTCGACAATGCACGTCATGCAAAATCATGTATATAAGTGGTCATTCTGTTTAAAGAATACGCATGTATTCCTTGATCACACATTTTTTGTATTGTTTTAAATGACATATAAGGTGGAATGAATTGGTAATGAAGAGACCTGTAGGTCTACATTAACATTTGAGGGAGCTCCGTGACCGAGTGGTTAGATTCTTTAAACTAGGTTCAAGCGTGGCGAAGAATTCTTCATGTGAGTAAGCCATCCAGCTGGCTTTTGGAACGTCGGTGGTTCTTCCTATGTGCCCGCTCGTGATGAAATAATGCACGGAGGGGCACGTGGCGTCATTGTTTAAATCAAGTATATTATTATTTATATAACTATAAAATGTGTATATGTTTTTAAAGAAATAGTAATCTGCAACGGGTTATTTAGCCAAAACACACAAAGTGTAATAATATTAGCCAAGCTTATGATCATTGCATTTTTTTAAGTGATAAAGTTTATTTTTGTCAGCTATACAAGAAAATGATCCCCAGATTGTTTGCTGTTTTTGACAGTCTGCACTTTGTGTGTTTTGTTCCCAGCCGAGCCACGAGGAGACAAACCCTTTTTGGCCATAATTTTGAATTTAGATGGTTAGTGTTAAAAACCATGTGTAACCAATCAAAAACAAACAAAAAGAACTTGATTTAACTATAAGCTGTGTTTTCTTTAAATTCCTGCTACGATTCGATCTAAATATTGACAATTTATGAATAGAATCAAAACCACAACCACGCCATAAGTTTCAACCCATGTTCATCTCTCTCATAATCGCATACATACAAAATGGATTCAATATCTGAAACGGTTATGCATTTTGATGTATTTTGAAGAAATCCAGCGACTTCAACACACGAAAACAATTACATTTATATTTATTTTAATGAAATCCTGCAAAGTACATGCGGCGACTTCAACTAACGAATACAATTACCCTTATCTTTATTTTAATGGAATTCTGCAATGTGCATGCAGCGACTTCAACTAACGAATACAATTACCCTTATATTTATTTTAAAGAAATCCTGCAAAGTGCATGCAGCGACTTCAACTCACGAATACAATTACCCTTATATCTATTTTAATGAAATCCTGCAAAGTGCATGCAGAGACTTCAACTAACAAATACAATTATCCTTATATTTATTTTAATGAAATAGCGACTTCAACTAACGAATACAATTACCCTTATATTTATTTTAAAGAAATCCTGCAAACATGCAGCGTCTTGCACTCACGAATACAATTACCCTTATATTTATTTTAAAGAAATCCTACAAAGTTCATGCAGCGACTTCAACTAACGAATATAATTACCCTTATATTTATTTGAAAGAAATCCTGCAAAGTGCATGTAGCGACTTCAACTAACGAATACAATTACCCTTATATTTATTTTAATGAAATCCTGCAAAGTGCATGCAGCGACTTCAGCTCACGAATACAATTACCCTCATATTTGTTTTAAAGAAATCCTGCAAAGTGCATGCAGCGACTTCAACTCACGAATACAATTACCCTTATATTTATTTTAATAAAATCCTGCAAAGTGCATGCAGCGACTTCAACTAACGAATACAATTACCCTTATATTTATATCAATGAAATAGCGACTTCAACTAACGAATACATTTACCCTTATATTTATTTTAATGAAATCCTGCAAAGTGCATGCGGCGACTTCAACTCACGAATACAATTACCCTTATATTTATTTTAAAGAAATCCTGCAAAGTGCATGTAGCGACTTCAACTCACGA
The DNA here is from genome assembly GCF_026914265.1 of Mya arenaria. Taxonomy (NCBI): domain Eukaryota; kingdom Metazoa; phylum Mollusca; class Bivalvia; order Myida; family Myidae; genus Mya; species Mya arenaria. Next base: position 53,969,208 of record NC_069135.1, read on the forward strand.
ATACAATTATCCTTATATTTATTTTAATGAAATAGCAACTTCAACTAACGAATACAATTACCCTTACATTTATTTTAAAGAAATCCTGCAAAGTGCATGCAGCGACTTCAACTCACGAATACAATTACCCTTATATTTATTTTAATGAAATCCTGCAAAATGCATGCAGCGACTTCAGCTCACGAATACAATTACCATCATATTTGTTTTAAAGAAATCCTGCAAAGTGCATGCAGCGACTTCAACTCACGAATACAATAACCCTGATGTTTATTTTAATGAAATCCTGCAAAGTGCATGCAGCGACTTCAACTCACGAATACAATTACCCTTATAGTTATTTTAATGGAATCCTGCAAAGTGCATGCAGCGACTTCAACTATCGAATTCAATTACCCTTATAGTTATTTTAATGGAATCCTGCAAAGTGCATGCAGCGACTTCAACTCACGAATACAATTACCCTTATAATTATTTTAAAGAAATCCTGCAAAGTGCATGTAGCGACTTCAACTAACGAATACAATTACCCTTATATTTATTTTAACGAAATCCTTCAAAGTGCATGTAGCGACTTCAACTCACGAATACAATTATCCTTATAATTATTTTAAAGAAATCCTGCAAAGTGCATGTAGCGACTTCAACTAACGAATACAATTACCCTTATATTTATTTTAAAGAAATCCTGCAAAGTGCATGCAGCGACTTCAACTCACGAATACAATTACCCTTATATTTATTTTAATGAAATCCTGCAAAGTGCATGCAGCGATTTCAACTCACAAATACAATTATCCTTATATTTATATTAATGAAATAGCGACTTCAACTAACGAATACAATTACCCTTATATTTATTTTAAAGAAATCCTGCAAAGTGCATGCAGCGACTTCAACTCACGAATACAATTACCCTTATATCTATTTTAATGAAATCCTGCAAAGTGCATGCAGAGACTTCAACTAACAAATACAATTATCCTTATATTTATTTTAATGAAATAGCGACTTCAACTAACGAATACAATTACCCTTATATTTATTTTAAAGAAATCCTGCAAACATGCAGCGTCTTGCACTCACGAATACAATTACCCTTATATTTATTTTAAAGAAATCCTACAAAGTTCATGCAGCGACTTCAACTAACGAATATAATTACCCTTATATTTATTTGAAAGAAATCCTGCAAAGTGCATGTAGCGACTTCAACTAACGAATACAATTACCCTTATATTTATTTTAATGAAATCCTGCAAAGTGCATGCAGCGACTTCAGCTCACGAATACAATTACCCTCATATTTGTTTTAAAGAAATCCTGCAAAGTGCATGCAGCGACTTCAACTCACGAATACAATTACCCTTATATTTATTTTAATAAAATCCTGCAAAGTGCATGCAGCGACTTAGCTCACAAATACAATTATCCTTATATTTATATCAATGAAATAGCGACTTCAACTAACGAATACATTTACCCTTATATTTATTTTAATGAAATCCTGCAAAGTGCATGCGGCGACTTCAACTCACGAATACAATTACCTTTATATTTATTTTAAAGAAATCCTGCAAAGTGCATGTAGCGACTTCAACTCACGAATACAATTATCCTTATATTTATTTTAATGAAATAGCAACTTCAACTAACGAATACAATTACCCTTACATTTATTTTAAAGAAATCCTGCAAAGTGCATGCAGCGACTTCAACTCACGAATACAATTACCCTTATATTTATTTTAATGAAATCCTGCAAAGTGCATGCAGCGACTTCAGCTCACGAATACAATTACCATCATATTTGTTTTAAAGAAATCCTGCAAAGTGCATGCAGCGACTTCAACTCACGAATACAATAACCCTGATGTTTATTTTAATGAAATCCTGCAAAGTGCATGCAGCGACTTCAACTCACGAATACAATTACCCTTATAGTTATTTTAATGGAATCCTGCAAAGTGCATGCAGCGACTTCAACTATCGAATTCAATTACCCTTATAGTTATTTTAATGGAATCCTGCAAAGTGCATGCAGCGACTTCAACTCACGAATACAATTACCCTTATAATTATTTTAAAGAAATCCTGCAAAGTGCATGTAGCGACTTCAACTAACGAATACAATTACCCTTATATTTATTTTAACGAAATCCTTCAAAGTGCATGTAGCGACTTCAACTCACGAATACAATTATCCTTATAATTATTTTAAAGAAATCCTGCAAAGTGCATGTAGCGACCTCAACTAACGAATACAATTACCCTTATATTTATTTTAAAGAAATCCTGCAAAGTGCATGCAGCGACTTCAACTCACGAATACAATTACCCTTATATTTATTTTAATGAAATCCTGCAAAGTGCATGCAGCGACTTCAACTCACAAATACAATTATCCTTATATTTATATTAATGAAATAGCGACTTCAACTAACGAATACAATTACCCTTATATTTATTTTAATGAAATCCTGCAAAGTGCATGCGGCGACTTCAGCTAACGAATACAATTACCCTTATATTTATTTTAAAGAAATCCTGCAAAGTGCATGTAGCGACTTCAACTCACGAATACAAGTATCCTTATATTTATTTTAATGAAATAGCGACTTCAACTAACGAATACAATTACCCTTATATTTATTTTAAAGAAATCCTGCAAAGTGCATGTAGCGACTTCAACTCACGAATACAATTACCCTTATATTTATTTTAATGAAATCCTGCAAAGTGCATGCAGCGACTTCAGCTCACGAATACAATTACCCTCATATTTGTTTTAAAGAAATCCTGCAAAGTGCATGCAGCGACTTCAACTAACGAATACAATAACCCTTATGTTTATTTTAATGAAATCCTGCAAAGAGAATGCAGCGACTTCAACTCACGAATGCAATTACCCTTATATTTATTTTAATGGAATCCTGCAAAGTGCATGCAGCGACTTCAACTCACGAATACAATTACCCTTATATTTATTTTAATGGATTCCTGCAAAGTGCATGTAGCGACTTCAACTCACGAATACAATTACCCTTATATTTATTTTAATGAGATCCTGCAAAGCGCATGCAGCGACTGCAACTAACGAATACAATTACCCTTATATCTATTTCAAAGAAATCCTGTAAAGTGCATGCAGCGACTTCAACTAACGAATACAATTACCCTTATATTTATTTTAATAGATTCCTGCAAAGTGCATGCAGCGACTGCAACTAACGAATACAATTACCCTTATATTTATTTTAAAGAAATCCTGCAAAGTGCATGCAGCGACTTCAACTCACGAATACAATTACCCTTATATTTATTTTAATGCAATCCTGCAAAGTGCATGCAGCGACTGCAACTAACGAATACAATTACCCTTATATTTATTTTAATGCAATCATGCAAAGTGCATGCAGCGACTTCAACTAACGAATACAATAACCCTTATGTTTATTTTAATGAAATCCTGCAAAGAGAATGCAGCGACTTCAACTCACGAATGCAATTACCCTTATATTTATTTTAATGGAATCCTGTAAAGTGCATGCAGCGACTTGAACTAACGAATACAATTACCCTTATATTTATTTAAAAAAAAATCCTGTAAAGTGCATGCAGCGACTTCAACTAACGAATACAATTACCCTTATATTTATTTTAATGGAATAGCAACTTCAACTAACGAATACAATTACCCTTACATTTATTTTAAAGAAATCCTGCAATGTGCATGCAGCGAATTCAGCTCACGAATACAATTACCCTTATATTTATTTTAATGCAATCCTGCAAAGTGCATGCAGCGACTGCAACTAACTAATACAATTACTCTTATATTTATTTTAATGCAATCATGCAAAGTGCATGCAGCGACTTCAACTAACGAATACAATTGCCCTTATATTTATTTTAAAGAAATCCTGCAATGTGCATGCGGCGACTTCAACTCACGAATACAAATACCCTTATATTTATTTTAATGAAATCCTGCAAAGTGCATGCGGCGACTTCAACCCACGAATACAATTACCCTTATCTTTATTTTAATGGAATCCTGCAAACTGCATGCAGCGACTTCAACTAACGAATACAATTACCCTTATAGTTATTTTAATGAAATCCTGCAAAGTGCATGCAGCGACTTCAACTCACGAATACAATTACTCTTATATTTATTTTAAAGAAATCCTGCAAAGTGCATGCAGCGCCTTCAGCTCACGAATACAATTACCCTTATATTTATTTTAAAGAAATCCTGCAAAGTGCATGCAGCGCCTTCAACTAACGAATACAATTACCCTTATATTTATTTTAATGAAATCCTGCAAATATGCAGCGTCTTGCACTCACGAAAACAATTACCCTTATATTTATTTTAATGAGATCCTGCAAAGTGCATGCAGCGACTGCAACTAACGAATACAATTACCCTTATATTTATTTTAAAGAAATCCTGTAAAGTGCATGCAGCGACTTCAACTCACGAATACAAATACCCTTATATTTATTTTAATGAAATCCTGCAATGCGCATGCGGCGACTTCAACTAACGAATACAATTACCCTTATCTTTATTTTAATGGAATTCTGCAAACTGCATGCAGCGACTTCAACTAACGAATAGAATTACCCTTATAGTTATTTTAATGAGATCATGCAAAGTGCATGCAGCGTCTTTAACTCACGAATACAATTACCCTTGTAGTTATTTTAATGGAATCCTGCAAAGTGCATGCGGCGACTTCAACTCACGAATACAATTACCCTTATAGATATTTTAATGGAATCCTGCAAAGTGCATGCAGCGACTTCAACTCACGAATACAATTACCCTTATATTTATTTTAACGAAATCCTGCAAAGTGCATGCGGCGACTTCAACTAACGAATACAATTACCCTTATATTTATTTTAAAGAAATCCTGCAAAGTGCATGCAGCGACCTCAACTCACGAATACAATTACCCTTATATTTATTTTAATGAAATCCTGCAAAGTGCATGCAGCGACTTCAACTAACGAATACAATTACCCTTATATTTATTTTAATGAAATCCTGCAAAGTGCATGCGGCGACTTCAACTCACGAATAAAAATACCCTTATATTTATTTTAATGCAATCCTGCAAAGTGCATGCAGCGACTGCAACTAACGAATACAATTACCCTTATATTTATTTTAAAGATATCCTGCAATGTGCATGCGGCGACTTCAACTCACGAATACAAATACCCTTATATTTATTTTAATGAAATCCTGCAATGTGCATGAGGCGACTTCAACTAACGAATACAATTACCCTTATATTTATTTTAATGGAATCTTGCAAAGTGCATGCAGCGACTTCAACTAACGAATACAATTACCCTTATAGTTTATTTAATGAAATCCTGCAATGTGCATGCGGCGACTTCAACTAACGAATACATTTTCCCTGATATTTATTTTAATGAAATCCTGCAAAGTGCATAAAGCGACTTCAACTAACGAATACAAATACCCTTATATTTATTTTAAAGAAATCTTGCAATGTGCATGCAGCGACTTCAACTAACGAATACAATTACCCTTATATTTATTTTAAAGAAATCCTGCAAAGTGCATGCGGCGACTTCAACTCACGAATTCAATTACCCTTATATTTATTTTAATGAAATCCTGCAATGTGCATGCAGCGACTTCAACTAACGAATGCAATTACACTTATATTTATTTTAATGGAATCCTGCAAAGTGCATGCGGTGACTTCAACTCACGAATACAAATACCCTTATGTTTATTTTAATGCAATCCTGCAAAGTGCATGCAGCGACTGCAACTAACGAATACAATTACCCTTATATCTATTTTTAAAGAAATCCTGCAATGTGCATGCAGCGACTTCAACTAACGAATACAAATACCCTTATATTTATTTTAATGGAATCCTGCAAAGTGCATGCGGTGACTTCAACTAACGAATACAATTACCCTTATATTTATTTTAAAGAAATCCTGCAAAGTGCATGCGGCGACTTCAACTCACGAATTCAATTACCCTTATATTTATTTTAATGAGATCCTGCAAAGTGCATGCAGCGACTTCAACTAACGAATACAATTACCCTTATATTTATTTTCATGAAATCCTGCAAAGTGCATGCGGCGACTTCAACTCACGAATACAATTATCCTTATAGTTATTCTAATGAAATCCTGCAAAGTGCATGCGGCGACTTCAACTCACGAATACAATTACCCTTATATTTATTTTAATGAGATAGTGCAAAGTGCATGCAGCGACTTCAACTCACGAATACAATTATCCTTATATTTATTGTAATGAAATAGCGACTTCAACTAACGAATACAATTACCCTTATATTTATTTTAAAGAAATCCTGCAAAGTGCATGTAACGACTTCAACTCACGAATACAATTACCCTTATATTTATTTTAATGAAATCCTGCAAAGTACATGCAGCGACTTCAGCTCACGAATACAATTACCCTCATATTTGTTTTAAAGAAATCCTGCAAAGTGCATGCAGCGACTTCAACTCACGAATACAATAACCCTTATGTTTATTTTAATGAAATCCTGCAAAAAGCATGCAGCGACTTCAACTCACGAATGTAATTACCCATATATTTACTTTAATGGAATCCTGCGTAGTACATGTAGCGACTTCAACTCACGAATACAATTACCCTTATATTTATTTTAAAGAAATCCTGCAAAGTGCATGCAGCGACTTCAACTAACGAATACAATTACCCTTATATTTATTTTAATGGAATCCTGCAAAGTGCATGCGGCGACTTCAACTCACGAATACAAATACCCTTATATTTATTTTAATGCTATCCTGCAAAGTGCATGCAGCGACTTCAACTAACCAATACAATTACCCTTATGTTTATTTTAAAGAAATCCTGCAATGTGCATGCGGAGACTTCAACTCACGAATACAAATACCCTTATATTTATTTTAATGAAATCCTGCAATGTGCATGCGGCGACTTCAACTAACGAGTACAATTACCCTTATCTTTATTTTAATGAAATCCTGCAAACTGCATGCAGCGACTTCAACTAACGAATACAATTACCCTTATAGTTATTTTAATGAAATCCTGCAAAGTGCATGCAGCGACTTCAACTAACGAATACAATTACTCTTATATTTATTTTAAAGAAATCCTGCAAAGTAAATGCAGCGACTTCACCTCACGAATACAATTACCCTTATATTTATTTTAATGAAATCCTGCAAAGTGCATGCAGCGACTTCAACTAACGAATACAATTACCCTTACATTTATTTTAATGAAATCCTGCAAAATGCATGCAGCGACTTCAACTAACGAATACAATTACCCTTATATTTATTTTAATGAAATCCTGCAAATATGCAGCGTCTTGAACTCACGAATACAATTACCCTTATATTTATTTTAATGAAATCCTGCATAGTGTATGCGCGACTTCAACTCACGAATACAATTACCCTTATGTTTATTTTAATAAAATCCTGCAAAAAGCATGCAGCGACTTCAACTCACGAATGCAATTACTCTTATATTTATTTTAATGGAATCCTGCAAAGTGCATGTAGCGACTTCAACTCACGAATACAATTACCCTTATATTTATTTTAATTAGATCCTGCAAAGTGCATGCAGCGACTGCAACTAACGAATACAATTACCCTTATATTTATTTTAATGAAATCCTGCAAAGTGCATGCAGCGACTTCAACTCACGAATACAATTACCCTTATAATTATTTTAATGGAATCATGCAAAGTGCATGCGGCGACTTCAACTCACGAATACAAATACCCTTATATTTATTTTAATGAAATCCTGCAAAGTGCATGCAGCGACTTCAACTAACGAATACAATTACCCTTATATTTATTTTAGAGAAATCCTGCAATGTGCATGCGGCGACTTCAACTCACGAATACAAATACCCTTATATTTATTTTAATGAAATCCTGCAATGTGCATGCGGCGACTTCAACTAACGAATACAATTACCCTTATCTTTATTTTAATGAAATCCTGCAAACTGCATGCAACGACTTCAACTAACGAATACAATTACCCTTATTGTTATTTAAATGAAAACCTGCAAAGTGCATGCAGCGACTTCAACTAACGAATACAATTACTCCTATATTTATTTTAAAGAAATCCTGCAAAGTGCATGCAGCGACTTCAGCTCACGAATACAATTACCCTTATATTTATTTTAGTGAAATCCTGCAAAATGCATGCAGCGCCTTCAACTCACGAATACAACTGGCCTTATATTTATTCTAAAGAAATCCTGCAAAGCGCATGCGGCGACTTCAACTCACGAATACAATTACCTTTTTATTTATTTTCATGAAATCCTGCAATGTGCATGCAGCGACTTCAACTAACGAATACAATTATCCTTATATTTATTTTAATGAAATAGCGACTTCAACTAACGAATACAATTACCCTTATATTTATTTTAATGGAATCCTGCAAAGTGCATGCGGTGACTTCAACTCACGAATACAATTACCCTTATAATTATTTTAATGAAATCCTGCAATGTGCATGCGGCGACCTCAACTCACGAATACAAATACCCTTATATTTATTTTAATGCAATCCTGCAAAGTGCATGCAGCGACTTCAACTCACAAATACAATTATCCTTATATTTATTTTAATGAAATAGCGACTTCAACTAACGAATACAATTACCCTTATATTTATTTTAATGGAATCCTGCAAAGTGCATGCGGCGACTTCAACTCACGAATATAATTACCCTTGTAGTTATTTTAATGAAATCCTGCAATGTGCATGCGGCGACTTCAACTCACGAATACAATTACCCTTATATTTATTTTAATGCAATCCTGCAAAGTGCATGCAGCGACTGCAACTAACGAATACAATTACCCTTATATTTATTTTAAAGAAATCCTGCAATGTGTATGCAGCGACTTCACCTCACGAATACAATTACCCTTATATTTATTTTAAAGAAATCCTGCAATGTGCATGCAGCGACTCTTACCAACGAATACAAAAACCCTTATATTTATTTTCATGAAATCCTGCAATGTGCATGCAGCGACTTCAACTAACGAATACCATTACCCTTATATTTATTTTAAAGAAATCCTGCAAAGTGCATGCGGCGACTTCAACTCACGAATTCAATTACCCTTATATTTATTTTAATGAAATCCTGCAAAGTGCATGCAGCGACTTAAACTCACGAATACAATAACCCTTATATTTATTTTAATGAGATCCTGCAAAGTGCATGCAGCGACTTCAACTAACGAATACAATTACCCTTATATTTATTTTCATGAAATCCTGCAAAGTGCGTGCGGCGACTTCAACTCACGAATACAATTATCCTTATAGTTATTCTAATGAAATCCTGCAAAGTGCATGCGGCGACTTCAACTCACGAATACAATTACCCTTATATTTATTTTAATGAAATCCTGCAAAGTGCATGCAGCGACTTCAACTCACGAAACAATTACCCTTATATTTATTTTAATGAAATCCTGCAAAGTGCATGCAGCGACTTCAACTCACGAATACAATTACCCTTATATTTATTTTCATGAAATCCTGCAAACTGCATGCAGCGACTTCAACTAACGAATACAATTACCCTTATATTTATTTTAATGAAATCCTGCAAAGTGCATGCGGCGACTTCAACTCACGAATACAAATACCCTTATATTTATTTTAATGCAATCCTGCAAAGTGCATGCAGCGACTGCAACTAACGAATACAATTACCCTCATATTTATTTTAATGCAATCCTGCAAAGTGCATGCAGCGACTTCAACTAACGAATACAATTACCCTTATTGTTTATTTAATGAAATCCTGCAATGTGCATGCGGCGACTTCAACTAACGAATACAATTTCCCTTATATTTATTTTAATGAAATCCTGCAAAGTGCATAAAGCGACTTCAACTAAAGAATACAAATACCCTTATATTTATTTTAATAAAATCTTGCAATGTGCATGCAGCGACTTCAACTAACGAATACAATTACCCTTATATTTATTTTAAAGAAATCCTGCAAAGTGCATGCGGCGACTTCAACTCACGAATTCAATAACCCTTATATTTATTTTAATGAAATCCTGCAAAGTGCTTGCGGCGACTTCAACTCACGAATACAATTACCCTTATAGTTATTTTAATGAAATCCTGCAAAGTGCATGCAGCGACTTCAACTCACGAATAAAATTACCCTTATATTTATTTTAATGAGATCCTGCAAAGTGCATGCGGCGACTTCAACTCACGAATACAATTACCCTTATATTTATTTTCATGAAATCCTGCAAAGTGCATGTAGCGACTTCAACTAACGAATACAATTACCCTTATAGTTATTTTAACGAAATCCTGCAAAGTGCATGCGGCGACTTCAACTAACGAAAACAATTACCCTTATATTTATCTTAAAGAAATCCTGCAAAGTGTATGCAGCGACTTCAACTCACGAATACAATTACCCTTATATTTATTTTAATGAAATCCTGCAAAGTGCATGCAGCGACTTCAACTAACGAATACAATTACCCTTATATTTATTTTAATGAAATCCTGCAAAGTGCATGCAGCGACTTCAACTAACGAATACAATTACCCTTATATTTATTTTAATGAAATCCTGCAAAGTGCATGCAGCGACTTCAACTCACGAGTTCAATGTGTTATAACACTATAATTTTATTTCCATTTGGGGATATGCTGGGCTGGCTAGGGGCATTTTTAAACGCAAGCTGATTCAAAAAGGTTTGAGTACTGGGTGCAGGCATCTTGTAATTCTTTTACTTTTACACTGACATCCAGTCTAACTTTGCCGACATACTTTCATTTTTGCAACCGTAGTTGAAATATAATTCCTCGCATTTTTTATGTGCTTGAAGGAAATAAATAATATGATAGGATATTCATCTTCTAAATGATAGACAACTGGCTTTATGTTTGGATTAGATTCCGAATGGTTGATGAGCCGACCTTTCAGAGTCTTGCCAGGGTGGCATTTACATTTATCCTTGTTTGCATCAATATAATACACATTACCGCAAAAATCAAATTTAAACATGTTCACATTTTGGTCAGACGTATTTTCTAAATATCTTTTATGGCCTTCTTTGAATGGCAGAAGTTCTCCGTGATAATCACAAATAATAGTTCCCGCCTCTATATCAGCGATTGATTTGATGCCAGTACCTTTAAACTCCGTTTTACATTGGGAAATTGCGGGCCATTCTTGTTTTTCAATAGAGGGCAAAATGGTTTTGTCCTTAATAAGGCGTTTTCAGTCTTTTCGCTGATTCCGTTTCTTTTGGGCAATATTTTCCTCATACAATTTTATACATTCGGACAAGCTTTTTTAGAAAACCAATTTCTTTCTTTAAGTAATGCCTCGAACTTAGAATTGACATCAGTTATTTTTTCTCGACCAACTATTTCGACAGCTCTTTTTGTAATAACTAATCCTAGAAACGCATTTTGATTTTTTTTTCTGTCAACCGTTGTGCCTAGTCTGAATTGTGGATTTTTCTTAACAAGTTTTGAGGACTCGTCAGCACTTGGCGTTTCCATGTCTGCTTGAATATCAGGCCAAAATATTTTTATGAATTAATTTCTGTTTTAAACCAAAGTACCACGTGCCTTAAGTCCTACTTTTTCTCTGGTTTATATGAGGGATCAATAAAATCATCGTCCTCGATCAAGAAACCGTCATTTTTTTGTCTTGTGTTTGTTTAATTCTGCCATACTTTGACCGTGTGACCAAAGGAGGAGACGCATCTGGCATTCGAACCAATGACCTAGGTGATGTGTTGGATTCTGGAGATGATTTTATGACGCGTTTTCGTTTTTGAGTCGGTGAGTCAAGCTCTGTTTTGTTATCAGTTACCGTATGATCTATAAGTCCACCTATATCAACGGACGTTTCAAGGGGTCTAGCAGTTAATGCATAGTCCTGACTATCGGAATACTCGTGCGCGTTCACATTTAAAACATTAAATCGTTAGCAGACACTTGCTGTTGAGATAAACTAGAAACGGATGCACTTTGCGACGTTTTAATTTGCATACTTTCCGGAGAACCGAAATTCGGTTACTCACCGGACACGTACTGATCATTCCCTTGACCTTGCTCAATGACCTGACCGCGGGAAAGCACGTTTGCGATTTCATTCAATTCTATGTCGGACACTTGCTACAGGGCGAAAGCAATGTCTCGCTGCTACCTAGCGTTTCATTTGACACTTCTTGAGCAAATGATTCAGCGTTCCACTGAAAGTTAAGAACACCTTGAACCGTACGATTAAATTTTCCTAGGTTGTTCCTTTCTACATAAGACATTAAATCTTCAATTGAAGACACAGCCTTCTTATTGTCAACTCTTACTGGGACGCCTATTTTAACATACGAGTAGGCAAAACGCAGCCAGTCCCTACCGTATTCGGACTTAAGTTCTTTCACACTAAAGCTTGTCTGTCGTAACGAATCAATCCTCGCGTTCTCCTCACTCAACAGATCACTCGCACTTTCCTTACGCACTCCCCTACAAGATACAACATGGGTATGAAACTTACCCCGTACTTCACCGCAAGAGACACACATGTGTTTCCTGAAAAGAAAGGGTAAAAACTATTGAAGGCACACTTCTGTGTACACAACATTGATAATGCATACTAGTAACTATTGGTTTAGAGGTTCTGCCGATAAGCATTGTATAAAGTTTGGCGAAGATTAGATATGATATTGTTAATATGCATTCAAACACAGACTTGTAAATAAAAAAATATTACATGAGTGTCATCTCCAACTGAATTTATTAAACGAGCTGAATGCAATGATAAGATGTTAGGCCTATGTCGTGCATATTATCATTTCTATTTAACGAGTTCAAGAGCCTCGCATTTCATTTTATTCAACTTGTTTAACAAATCCAACAAATAAAACTCATTAAATATTCTGTATTGGTCAACGTATATTATAAATGACGTCGACGTCAAGGCTTTATTACATTTATACTGTACGTAATATCAGTTTTGTTAGAATAAGCTATACACGTAGAGAATATATGTAATGAAATATATTTCATTGAGCTAGTGGGAAAATTCTCACGAGCTCATGGCACGAGTGGAATGTGTAAATTATTCTGACAAAAAATCTTTACTTTATGAATAAATACGTTGAGATATGCAACAAATTTTAGCTCAGTACGTGAAACAGAAACGAGTATATATATACACGACGTGAGACGTATCGTTCCATTTCATCTAATTTCTTTCTGTATAATGATATGAAATTCTAATAATTTTAATAATTGAATTTGAATCGAGCAATGCACCAGATCATTTAATCATTTACAATTCATGCACACTGTACAAGTAGATCAACAGTGATAACTTTGAGTGATAAGGACCACATCTTACTGGTAAGACACAGTATTTCACCAGTAAGCATTGAATAGTTTTGCTAAAAATTATTTCTTAAATAAAATGTGCGTCGGAACCTAAAGACCTACAGTTTTAACTATATACATAATCTTCTAAAAATATGATGCTCTATTTGTTTCATTTAGTGTAAGATCGAAATTAGTCGAGTGAAATATAGTGCCACGAGTGAAAATATAAATTATAGTCTTCACCAGTGAAATGTATTCCGATCTCACACTGAATTATATTTCCTTTTTTATGTATTTGAAAAATAGAGAAACGGGTGCTGACGTCATGTTTGCGCATTTTTATTGTTCCTCTGTAATTCATATTTATTCATTATTTATTCTAGAACATCACCTTTTCCTACACCTATTTTCCGTTCTTTCATAATAGTATTGAAAAAAAGAGAGAACAAAGTGGGGTTGAATTGTGCCTAGTGAAATGCCAGTCAGTTATGGTCTGCTTCCCTAAATATGGCGCATAATTGCTTTTGTCCGAGCAGTAAACACCTACTTCCGGTTTCGATTTGCAGAATTTGTCATACAAAGTGTCTCATGAATACTATCTCATTTCATGCCGGATGTATTGTAGCAGTGAAAACGTTCAACATGAATTTACGCAAACAATGGGAAAATAAGGATCTATTTATTACGAACTTCTTTCGACTATACCATGGAAGCACATTTTTGACCGAATTACTGACCCAATTCCATAAACATTTATCAATTATTATTATTATAGTAATTACGCCCAGCATATATTTAGATAGTTAATGCTAAAAAGGGCATAACTTATTTTTGGTATGATCTGTTTATTTTTCCGAATTTGTCCTATGGATTCCGTCCATAATCATTGTAAGTTTGATAATGATCGTAAAAAAGTATATAATTAAAACTGGAAATAACATTAATTATGCGTTGTTTTACACTGACAAATGTGAATAACTCTAATCTGGCTGTTGAAATACTAAGACTTCGCATTGGAATTGACGTCACTAGCAGACAAACACAATTTCAAATGTATTGTTTTCATAAAATTCGGATTAATCACATATTTATATGAAACCGAATGCAGTCTACTAAACCAGTGTTTCTGGAAAACTAAGGCCTCGCTCTGAGATCCGGCGAATCTTAAATGTTCGCCCTCTGGAGGCTGTAAAACAATGTCTATAAATTGTATTATTAGGTTATCTATCATTGTTCTGTTAAATACAGTATGGAGATATATCTAGACGAGTACCCAGTTAAGAAAACCTTTCACAGTGGAAACGTTAGCCAAAATCAAAATTATTTATTTATGTATTTTGTTCTTAATAATAAATGAACATGCATGAATTACTGCTAATTCACCATCGTTATAATATTGCGCACGAATTAGTTAAAAATACGTTATGAGCATGTATCACTTGTCATGTTAGAAAACTTACAGTAGCATGCACATATAAGTTTTCACTTTGATCACGTGCGCAGTCGTTTTTAACAAACACACAGGCGGTGTAAAATATTATTAAAATAAGTCTTAAGTAGAAAGGCAGCTATAAGGACTGAAACCAAAACACCAAGAAGTGACCGCTTAGAGTTACATGATTATATTCAGTAATTCAGTAGTGATGCCGTCCAAAGAAAAAGGATGCTTATTTCCCTAAATAAGTTTTTACATATTTTTACATCCCGTACGTTGAAAAAAAAACCGGATATATGGGGTGTGCGATAAAACTCTCACAAAAAATAGGTGTATGATTTCTATCAAGATTTTCTATATAGGTTAAAAAGTATTAAATAGATAATCAGACATTGACGGGAAGAATGTCCTCAATTTTTCCCCCAGTTTTAGTGGCATTATCATGTTCTCTTTAAGTCAGTTTCTGTTTTTATGTCATTGTAGACCTATGCTTGACATTTTTGTAGCAATTTCAATGAGCTTTTTGCATTTGTAGATATTCTCATATTTGAGCGGTAAATCAAGAACATAGTCCATATCTTTATAAATGTCTTCAAGAAACATGTGTCTGCAAAACCCAGTTTTGCCGCCCGGCAGACAAACCAAATTGAATCTCTTTTCAAAATTATAGAGAAATGTATGCATTTTAGAGAAATGTATGCATAAAGACTGGGTATAATATGGGTATAATATTCAGCTAGATTTCAAACAAATTATGCATTTTCTTTTGTCTTCAAAACACTTATGTCTGCAAAACCCGGCATTGCCGTCCCAGACAGACCAACCAAATTGAATGTCTTTTCAAAATTATAGAAAAATGTATGCTGTTTCACAATTTATTAGAGATAACATTTAATATTTAGCTAGAATTTAAGCAAAATCAGGCATTTTCTTTTGGTTTTTATTTATATCTTCAAGACACTTATGTCTGCAAAACCCGGCATTGCCGTCCCTGGCAGACAAACTAAATTCAATCTCTTTACAAGATTAAAATTCATGCTATTTCAGAATTTTAAGATTAAGATATTTAGCTAGAATTCAAACAAATCATGCATTTTCTTTTATTTTTATTAATGTCTTCAAGAGACATTAATGTGCAGAACCCAGAATTGCCGCCCCGACAGACAAACCAAATTGAATCTCTTTTCAAAATTATAGAGAAACGCATATTATTTCATGATTAAAAGATTTAGTTTACATAAAATAGTTAAGAAATAAAATCGTGTGAAAACAGAGGTTCGCGGTCAATTAACTAAATAGCTAAACAATCATTTTTTTTTCAGAAATTCAAATCTTAGTAGCTTACAGTCTATTTCAAACATTTCCGAAGAGTCATAGCTTCGAATCCAACACTGGCATGGGCTAAATACTACACTCGAAATGATGACATTTTGTACTATTTATGTATAATGTTATTTTGGATGATATTAAACGATGTCTGAGATACATTTTATGCATACTTAACGACGTTTTAATAATATATTATAATCAATAAATATAACTCAACCGTTTTAAACTGATAATATATTCCAATCTGGTTGCAAACTTTTGGCAGAGATCTTCGGTCAACACATAGACAATTAATTTGATAAAAATATATCAGAACGAATTCTAAATCATATCTTATATCAGCATAAAATAAACAGTTATTATTAAAACTTACTTGTTGTGATTTCTCTTAAATGCGGCCATGGTTTTGATTCACAAACCGAAACGTAAAAATATTACAAATAAGACTTTAGCTTTGAAATGCAAAATGCAATTTTAACCTAGAAATTCCAGATCAAAGTAGTCTTGATATAGAAAATCTTAAGGTTTTATAGAGAGGATGGTGTGTGTTGATAGAAGGTGTTGACGTTTGACACTAATAGACATTCGTTGTTTTGGGGTTCTGTTAGGCCCCTCCTAATCTGAGTAACCCTTACGAGACCCAAGTGTCATGCAGTAATTGAAATACACAACGTTACTTGACATTTTCACCTGAAAAAAAACATTGGATATTTGAACATCTGGACACAAATATTATACCCAAAACACTCAATCAAAACAATGTGATACAGAATGTTTTTAGAAAATATTCAATAACAATTAAAAAAAAGATACTTTTTGAGAAATACTTTAAAGCAAATAAAAGAAAAACAAACAAAAAATATTCAATGTTGTGCAGGTGTTATTTAATAATTAACTTTAATGAACAGAACAATGATATCAACAAAACGATTAATAGATTAATGTATTAAAAGAGTATTGATATTTTTACAACAAACTGTAATAATTGTTAATAACAAATGAAGTGCATCAATTATTTATTTTATATTAGACAATACAATGTATCTTATTGCTGAGAAACAAATTACATGTTTATAGCAAATAAACAAACAAATTGAATGTTTAATTTCAAACTTATTATACATACATGTAATAATGTTTAAACACCTTTCTGTTCACAGATTCTGACAATGACGGACATTTAATTGAAGTTAATTGTACAATTATATATTCTCTTTGAATGATGTGTTGTTAGTGTGGGTAATTCAATCTTTAGTAAGCTGTATCCTCGTAGAGTTAACACCCTCAATTTGTACACAATCCATGCATATTACATATATTAGTGGCATAGAAAACATCATTTTATAAAGAGTATATTAATTTTTTTGAATCGGTTTAATACAAAGAAATAAAATGATCGTAAAACATTAATTCTGTATACGTCGATTTTTCAACTGCTTGCAAAAGCATATTTTGAAATAGAAAATCATTCACTTATGAATCAGTAATATTTTTTTGGGGAGTCTTTATGTTCATTAACCTTTTGTTTTTAGTTGAACTAAATTGGAAATAACATGTAGAAGTATTTTGATTTAACCGGATTCAACAAAGTTTAATTTCGGGGCTCTGGTGTATACTGCATTGCCATCTCACGTTTAACCGGAAACTCATTAATTTTGGTTTCCTTTTATATGCCAAAAATGAATATGTTTATTTTACTGCTAAACATTAAATTTGTATTGTTTGCGAAAAGATATTGATAATTTCCTTGATATTTCTTTTACAATTAAAGATATGAAATTTAACTCAAATTTAAATATTTAGGTTGTCAGCTAAAATATACACAAGATGTGATTTTATTGTGCCTAAGGTGTCATAAGGGCCATAAAAGGGGACAGGATATGCCTCGAATGTATAACTTTGTGGGCGTGACTACCTATTTAAATTGCAATATGCCAGAATATTGCCCTCAGCCAATCAGAGAGAAGATTCAAAGAAGAAAGATCTGCCGGATCGATTGGGGGAGGGGCTTACCAATCTCTTTAGTTTCCGACACATTTCAACTTAAACTTCATGTTTTGTACTTTTTCTGATTTCGTTTAAAACCACATGTTTTATTCAATTTTAATATAGAGATTGATCACATTTTAAGAATTTTGATACCAAACACGTACGGGTTCGTCTCCTGCTTTCACTCCGACACAGTGCTGCAGGTTGACAAGGACGAGAAGACGAAGTTGGCCACACTGGCAAGGCAACAAGACGGATTGTACGGACCTAGAGCTTTGTTCTTCAGCAGCCGTACTTCCTCTCTGGTTGTCGGCGGATATAAAGTCACGCTCCTCGTCCTTAATGTACGATAAAATAATAGATCCAATTACAAGTGGCAAAAATACAACTATTAAAACTGATTGATTTTTACTTTAACCTTTCTCGTAAATATAAGTACGGATGGAAAATGTACATGTATATAATACAAGAATCATATTTGCTTAAACGTACATATACCTTTATATTTGACGTATTTTATTTGCTTTTAGCTACATAGTTATAATATTTATCGTGCACATGTTCTTCAACTTAATGACTGTTTATTGTATAATGTTATTCCCGTATATTCAATATGTTGATAGTGTGTATGTATACTCGTATATATATATATATATATATATATATATATATATATATATATATATATATATATATATATATATATATATATATATATTTAGATTTATTCTTTATTTAATGTTAAAATAAAATATATAATACATGTGCCTTTAAAAAGCTTCAATACTTTTACTACAACTACAAGAGAGCCAGTTATATGTTAACTATTTTCACTGGACACCTAGATGAACCTAGGTGCAACAATTATGCAGAGTTTATTTAAAGTAAAAACAATAACAACATATACCATGATTATAGTTGGTTTTGTTTTCAATTAAAGGCACACAATAAAGATTGATTCAAAAAACATTTTGTTTTTATATTAAATGCAGAATAATGTTGAACGCATTAGACAGTATGATAAAAAAAATAACAAACATAATGCGATACGTTTTTAGTAAAAAAATAGTATATTTTTAATTAATAGCTACGTGGCCATTAAAACGCGCAAAAACGTCTTCACACAAATTATGTTTATTGTTTGTTTTGGTAATTATTATCAAATGAATTAAACATAATACTGCATTAATAAAATAATAACATTGCACCAACGTGTTCGAGATCTGTTTTCAATCCGTATGTCCTCCCCGTACACGTTACAGGGTCCGTATTTCCATAGCTTACACGTTGCATGCATGGGGTCCGTATTTCCATAGCTTACTCGTTGCATGCACGGGGTCCGCATTTCCATAGCTTACACGTAGCATGCACGGGGTCCGTATTTCCATAGCTTACACTTTGCATGCACGGGGTCCGTATTTCCATAGCGTACACGTTGCATGCACGGGGTCCGTATTTCCATAGCTTACACGTTGCACGCACGGGGTCCGTATTTCCATAACATACACGTTGCACTCACGGGGTCCGTATTTCCATAGCTTACACGTTGCATGCACGGAGTCCGTGATTCCATAGCTTACACGTTGCATGCACGGAGTCCGTGATTCCATAGCTTACACGTTGCATGCACGGTGTCCGTATTTCCATAGCTTACACGTTGCACGCACGGGGTCCGTATTTCCATAGCTTACACGTTGCATGCACGGGGTCCGTATTTACATAGCTTACACGTTGCATGCACGGGGTCCGTCTTTCCATAGCTTACACGTTGCATGCACGGGGTCCGTCTTTCCATAGCTTACACGTTGTATGCACGGGGTCCGTCTTTCCATTGCTTACACGTTGCATGCACGGGGTCCGTCTCCACATAGCTTACACGTTGCATGCACGGGGTCTGTCTCCCCATAGCTTACACGTTGCATGCACGGTGTCCGTCTCCCCATAGCTTACACGTAGATGCACGGGGTCCGTCTTCCCATAGCTTTCACGTTGCATGCACGGGGTCCCTTTATCGTATTCGTGTACCCGGTCCGCACACGTTTAGTGTACGGGTCCAGCAACGCCCGTATATTCAAGATGTACGGGACCGTTCATTCCCATTTATTCAACTACTTTCCGCAGTTAAAAACAAACTTTAATTTGAAAATTGAAATTAAAAAAAAGGTTTAATTTCAAAGTCAACTGACTTAATTTGAGAATATTTAGAGTAAACATTAAATTGTGTATAAACAGTTTTAAGTTGATCATAAGTGGTTGAAAACAAAAGTGTAAAGGATAAATAATCATCAATTTCTGAAAGAGCACCATGAGCTTTCGGTCTTGTGACGTCACAAGTTTGACGTCACACGCAAGGTTTTGTTGATCAGGCCCATGCGTACCGGAACCGGTTTGTGAGTTCAAGAACGAGCGAATCGTTCACGTGCACGGGTTGTCTGCTGAAGTAAAAATGTGTCATGTATTCATGCTTCGGCTCCGCGCATAAGCAGTTGAAAAATAGAAAGAAAAAAACATACAATAAATAAGCAGAGATGGAATGAAGCACACGTTCACCAATTATGGGCGTACCTGAGGCCAAATAGGCGGCTGATTCCACATGATTCTGAAAAAATATAAAGAAACAAAATCAGCCAATATTGCGTACTTGATTCGATAATCCTGTCCACTTTCCAGTTCTAAATAAAGCACCTCAGAACGCCCAGAGTGCACCAGATTGCACAATTGTTTTCTTATTTTCCGAGGGGACATGCCCCCGGAATCCCATATCATAATTATAAATCCACATGAATAGAGGGCTAGCTACGCCCCTGGAAGCATGTTGAATTGTATGCCCCTATTACTTGAGAGACTCATTGAAGTGTGACCATCTTTCATAAGTTAAAAAGAATACAGTTTTCAAAAACACATTTTCAAGCATTCTGATCGCCAACAATCAGCTAAACAAAAATAAACTTTAACCATTTAAGGCGACTATAAATTAATTGCTAGACTTTCATCCCCGCCAGTCCCCCCTTTGTTACATTTTGTCTGTGCACTATGCTCCAATCACGTAAAATGACTAAGAATCACATCTGAGCACTCGCCGAATGTGCCTTGCGCGAGGGCGAGTATAAATAAGCTTACATACACACCCCAAAATAGCACATGGTTGTAAAATCAAATGGATTACTTAGACTTCCTCTTACAAACAAACCCTACAAACGACTAGTCAGAACAAAGTTTTTCTTCACGTCATGTTAATTTCTAATTTAACTAATTTTTACTTAAAATCTATCACTTTTTCATGGAAGTGCACATTATTAGATTATATCACGCCACGAACATAAATAACGTAACGCCATTGGTCGAAGAATGGTCACGCGATGACCCAATATTTAATGGCGTTTATTTTCTGATTCCGATGAATAAATGAAACATGTAAACGGGTTGTCGACGTGATATATACGTTACGGGGTTAGTAGGTGACCCGATATGGGATATGTGACAGGCGCATTTGAGTTTGGTTCGTGGTCACCAGGTTGTCCGATTAGCGCAGTGGTTAGCGCACTCGCTTCTCACTTAGGCGTCCAAGGTTCGATTCCCGGCTCCGCATGTGAGTTTGGTTCGTGGTCACCAAACCGGACAAGTGGGTTTCCTCCGGGTTCTCCGGTTTCCCCGAGAACACAAGACCACACTCTTGCGTAAAATCGGGTCAACGAGAGTGATTAATACAATGTTGTAATAGGTTGTTTCTCAATCGTTGTAAAATAGATATGTTTAAACTATATGCGATATATGGGGCGCAGGAAACCATATTCGGTTACGAGCTTCGCTTTGCTTTCACCGGATATGGTTTCCTTTACCCAGTATATCCCATATCGGGGCACCAACTCATCTCGTAACTTATAACATTTTATCTGTTGTGAAAGACCACACCCCTGACCGATGGGTTATTTCTTCAACCTAGAGAATGTCGAGTCACAATTACTGGTCCTCATGATTATGATCAGGGACCAGTAATAGTGATTTATTTAAAAAATAAAATAATACTTAAGCAAGTAAAAGGAAATATTGGAATACGAAGTCTGTATACAAAAGATAAACCCGTTTTATACTATACCTTGGTGTTTACGCTCATGTGTCCTTGAACGGGATCGCCGTACGGAGCCCATTTCTATAACCTAGAAAGCCTCTGTCTAAAAAACAACGGCGAATTTATATTCATTGAGTCATGTTTTTTATTTGGTCAGTTATTCAGCGTGTCGCACATGCGTGCTGGTTAATGTCGAGACATTCACAACAACATTAACGAGTATGTTATCAAAGTTTGCATTACTAAACAATTCATGATTTAGTAAAGCAAAGAATAACAATAACAATCTTAGTGTTTGGCGCGAATGTACATACCGGGTAAGTCATTTTCATTTGAATGTAATACTAATATGGTTTAGTTCAAGTCGACACCAGTGTAAAAGGCATTAAATCACGCTCGTCATATGGTTTAAACATATTTTATTATTGAAAGAAACATACAAAGTATGCAAGGTCGTATATACCATATCAAAATATAGGATTATTTTATTGCTCGACAAGTATTTTTTTGTAAAATAAAATTACAACATATAACAATTATACAGTTTCAATTCGGTCTCCATTAACCTCCGAAACGCAGGTGAAAAATTGTCAAGCATTGTAACAATTTCCATTCTTTGATACTTAATTAAATATTATATAAATCATTAGAGTCTGCGAATATTTTGAGTAATGAAAAGCGTCAGACATTTCTTAAAGTGGAAAGCTGGGGTGAATCCAGGATTGGATGTTTCGTAACCGTTTGACTTGCGCCCCTTCCTTAAAACCAATATTAATTTGGTTTAAAGTGTTGAAGGGGCGTAACCATTTGACTTGCGCCCCTTCCTTAGAACCAATATTAATTTGGTTTAAAGTGTTGAAGGGGTTGGGAGGCCAGCCCCGTAGAAAATGTTCACAAGTTCTAGCCCGAAATGGAGCATTTTTGACGTATTTCTTTACTCTTTACCTCCTATATTTAAATAAAAAGCTTGACGATTTTAGGCGGGTGGGGCGCCGGGTCCACTCCCCTTGGATCCGCTAATGGAATTTGTCCTATAACCTAAATCATGTTTAAACGGCAAAACTTGCTCTTCTTTGTATATATTTCAGGTTTATACCATTCGTAGGAACTATTTTATAAATCATACAGTCGAAACCCGTTCGCTCGAAACCGCTTGGCTCGATTTCCTCGTTGGCTGGAACTGAACGTTGAGAACCAATTTTGTTTTACTCTTTGTAAAGATGCGCGCTTGGCTCGATTTTCGCAAGGAACGAAGTATTTCGTCCGGTCCCGGGGATACCAAGCCAACGGTTTTCGACTGTACATTTATTTTTTTTATATTGATATCAATTGAAAGGATTTTTTGTCCAGAAAATAAAACACTTTTATTTTTACCGAAAATAATTAAAAATGTTTTTACTAGGTCCTTCAAAAATTGCAAAATATGGCAATATTACAATGCTTGAAATAGTATAGGAGACAAAGTATTTTACCTCAGTGAAATCTTGGTCACCTAACAATTAAACTAAATATTGGAAACTAAAGTAAGAATGTCGAGATGTTTCAATGATTCCTGTCGTTAAGAATAAAAAAAAACAATTGACAAATTAAATTGGTTGGGGTAGGGTGGGTGGGGTTCTTTATTTTGTGCATTTAAGGAACATGCTAACTGAAGACCAATATAATTTTTAGGATAAGGTAAATACTAAATATGGAAATGCCTCCAAATGAGCATGACAAAATGTTTCAAGGCATTTTGATGGACTGGAGGGGAATATTAAATATTGTTTAATGGACTGGTTTGTTGATCGCGATGCGTTTTCTTGGACAGTGATTCTTAAACTGATGACACTCTCATTTAAAATAAATACATACACATGTATAAACAACATAAATTCTCAGTAATAAACCTTCAACTTATTACTAGATGATGCATACATGAAAATATTAATTATTTATTACTGGTAACAAGTTTATAACCGTGTATTCAAAAGCTGAAAATGCAAAAATATTAAATGATTGGTGAATGCTAAAAGATTTACTGCGATCTAGTATTGTTTCATAAGGTAGAAATACCGTGTTTTCTGCACCGTTCTTTCAAATTAAACACAGTATCCTTCATAGGAACCATTCTTTTGACATTAATTAATCCTTTTTGGTAAATTAAAACAATTGTATTAAACATGGTAAAACTTAGTTGGGAGTAATAGTGCATCGTTAATGAACTTGTGGATTGATTTTAACGCGTCTAAATGGACTGGTTAGGTGATTTCAATGCGTTTGATGGACTGGAGGGAATTATTCAATGCTTTTTGATGGACTGATTGATTTATTAAATTTAATTTCAATGCGTTTTGATGGACTGATATAATGATTTCAATTATCCTAAATGGTCTGGTGGATTAATTTCAAGACGTTTTATGCACTGGTGGAATGATTCCAAGGTTTATGATGGACTTGAAGTGAGAATTTAAGTCTTTTTGATGGACTGTAAGAAGGACTTGTATGATTCGAAGACGGCATTCGGATCCTCCCACTGCGGGTAGTGTCCTATCGCTGCGTCTAGTACAGTAATACTCGGGGATGGCACTACTTTCCTGCAAAATGAAAGCGTAGATCACAGTTATATCCGCGGATGGCACTACTTTCCTGCAAAATGAAAGCGTAGATCACAGTTATACCCGCGGATAGCACTATTTTCCTGTGAAAATAAAAAGTAGATCTCAGTAATAATCCAGGATGGCAATACTTTCAAGTTAAAATAAGAAGTAGACTCTAGTTATAATCGGGAATGGCCTTACTTTCCTGTTAAAAATAAAATGTAGACCACAGTAATACTCGGATATGTCACTGCCTTCCTGCAAAATGAAAGCGTAGATCACAGTTATACCCGCGGATGGAACTACTTTCATGTTGAAATAAAAATAGATCGCAGTAATGCTCATAGATGGCACTGCTTTCATGTGGAAATAAAACGTAGTTATACTCTTAGATGGTACTACTCTCTGAAGAATTCAAAATTAGACATCGGCCCCTGGCTCAGTACAAAAATTGAAAAAATGGGTCTAGCGCTCAGCCTTCGATAAGAGTATGTTTTATTTTCGTTAATACACATTCGTTTTTCAAGGAAACATAACAACTTGTAAATTTTGCATTGAATTTTAAGGGATATGAATTCCAGGGCAGGGTGCAATATGTAGGTCGCATATATTTTAAACTGGAATTATTAAGTTACAATAATTGCTGTGAAAATGAAGGCTAAATAAGATTAAATATTAATAATAAAATAGCTAAACAATCATTTTTTTTTCAGAAATTCAAATCTTAGTAGCTTACAGTCTATTTCAAACATTTCCGAAGAGTCATAGCTTCGAATCCAACACTGGCATGGGCTAAATACTACACTCGAAATGATGACATTTTGTACTATTTATGTATAATGTTATTTTGGATGATATTAAACGATGTCTGAGATACATTTTATGCATACTTAACGACGTTTTAATAATATATTATAATCAATAAATATAACTCAACCGTTTTAAACTGATAATATATTCCAATCTGGTTGCAAACTTTTGGCAGAGATCTTCGGTCAACACATAGACAATTAATTTGATAAAAATATATCAGAACGAATTCTAAATCATATCTTATATCAGCATAAAATAAACAGTTATTATTAAAACTTACTTGTTGTGATTTCTCTTAAATGCGGCCATGGTTTTGATTCACAAACCGAAACGTAAAAATATTACAAATAAGACTTTAGCTTTGAAATGCAAAATGCAATTTTAACCTAGAAATTCCAGATCAAAGTAGTCTTGATTTAGAAAATCTTAAGGTTTTATAGAGAGGATGGTGTGTGTTGATAGAAGGTGTTGACGTTTGACACTAATAGACATTCGTTGTTTTGGGGTTCTGTTAGGCCCCTCCTAATCTGAGTAACCCTTACGAGACCCAAGTGTCATGCAGTAATTGAAATACACAACGTTACTTGACATTTTCACCTGAAAAAAAACATTGGATATTTGAACATCTGGACACAAATATTATACCCAAAACACTCAATCAAAACAATGTGATACAGAATGTTTTTAGAAAATATTCAATAACAATTAAAAAAAAGATACTTTTTGAGAAATACTTTAAAGCAAATAAAAGAAAAACAAACAAAAAATATTCAATGTTGTGCAGGTGTTATTTAATAATTAACTTTAATGAACAGAACAATGATATCAACAAAACGATTAATAGATTAATGTATTAAAAGATTATTGATATTTTTACAACAAACTGTAATAATTGTTAATAACAAATGAAGTGCATCAATTATTTATTTTATATTAGACAATACAATGTATCTTATTGCTGAGAAACAAATTACATGTTTATAGCAAATAAACAAACAAATTGAATGTTTAATTTCAAACTTATTATACATACATGTAATAATGTTTAAACACCTTTCTGTTCACAGATTCTGACAATGACGGACATTTAATTGAAGTTAATTGTACAATTATATATTCTCTTTGAATGATGTGTTGTTAGTGTGGGTAATTCAATCTTTAGTAAGCTGTATCCTCGTAGAGTTAACACCCTCAATTTGTACACAATCCATGCATATTACATATATTAGTGGCATAGAAAACATCATTTTATAAAGAGTATATTAATTTTTTTGAATCGGTTTAATACAAAGAAATAAAATGATCGTAAAACATTAATTCTGTATACGTCGATTTTTCAACTGCTTGCAAAAGCATATTTTGAAATAGAAAATCATTCACTTATGAATCAGTAATATTTTTTTGGGGAGTCTTTATGTTCATTAACCTTTTGTTTTTAGTTGAACTAAATTGGAAATAACATGTAGAAGTATTTTGATTTAACCGGATTCAACAAAGTTTAATTTCGGGGCTCTGGTGTATACTGCATTGCCATCTCACGTTTAACCGGAAACTCATTAATTTTGGTTTCCTTTTATATGCCAAAAATGAATATGTTTATTTTACTGCTAAACATTAAATTTGTATTGTTTGCGAAAAGATATTGATAATTTCCTTGATATTTCTTTTACAATTAAAGATATGAAATTTAACTCAAATTTAAATATTTAGGTTGTCAGCTAAAATATACACAAGATGTGATTTTATTGTGCCTAAGGTGTCATAAGGGCCATAAAAGGGGACAGGATATGCCTCGAATGTATAACTTTGTGGGCGTGACTACCTATTTAAATTGCAATATGCCAGAATATTGCCCTCAGCCAATCAGAGAGAAGATTCAAAGAAGAAAGATCTGCCGGATCGATTGGGGGAGGGGCTTACCAATCTCTTTAGTTTCCGACACATTTCAACTTAAACTTCATGTTTTGTACTTTTTCTGATTTCGTTTAAAACCACATGTTTTATTCAATTTTAATATAGAGATTGATCACATTTTAAGAATTTTGATACCAAACACGTACGGGTTCGTCTCCTGCTTTCACTCCGACACAGTGCTGCAGGTTGACAAGGACGAGAAGACGAAGTTGGCCACACTGGCAAGGCAACAAGACGGATTGTACGGACCTAGAGCTTTGTTCTTCAGCAGCCGTACTTCCTCTCTGGTTGTCGGCGGATATAAAGTCACGCTCCTCGTCCTTAATGTACGATAAAATAATAGATCCAATTACAAGTGGCAAAAATACAACTATTAAAACTGATTGATTTTTACTTTAACCTTTTTCGTAAATATAAGTACGGATGGAAAATGTACATGTTTATAATACAAGAATCATATTTGCTTAAACGTACGTATACCTTTATATTTGACGTATTTTATTTGCTTTTAGCTACATAGTTATAATATTTATCGTGCACATGTTCTTCAACTTAATGACTGTTTATTGTATAATGTTATTCCCGTATATTCAATATGTTGATAGTGTGTATGTATACTCGTATATATATATATATATATATATATATATATATATATATATATATATATATATATATATATATATATATATATATATTTAGATTTATTCTTTATTTAATGTTAAAATAAAATATATAATACATGTGCCTTTAAAAAGCTTCAATACTTTTACTACAACTACAAGAGAGCCAGTTATATGTTAACTATTTTCACTGGACACCTAGATGAACCTAGGTGCAACAATTATGCAGAGTTTATTTAAAGTAAAAACAATAACAACATATACCATGATTATAGTTGGTTTTGTTTTCAATTAAAGGCACACAATAAAGATTGATTCAAAAAACATTTTGTTTTTATATTAAATGCAGAATAATGTTGAACGCATTAGACAGTATGATAAAAAAAATAACAAACATAATGCGATACGTTTTTAGTAAAAAAATAGTATATTTTTAATTAATAGCTACGTGGCCATTAAAACGCGCAAAAACGTCTTCACACAAATTATGTTTATTGTTTGTTTTGGTAATTATTATCAAATGAATTAAACATAATACTGCATTAATAAAATAATAACATTGCACCAACGTGTTCGAGATCTGTTTTCAATCCGTATGTCCTCCCCGTACACGTTACAGGGTCCGTATTTCCATAGCTTACACGTTGCATGCATGGGGTCCGTATTTCCATAGCTTACTCGTTGCATGCACGGGGTCCGCATTTCCATAGCTTACACGTAGCATGCACGGGGTCCGTATTTCCATAGCTTACACTTTGCATGCACGGGGTCCGTATTTCCATAGCGTACACGTTGCATGCACGGGGTCCGTATTTCCATAGCTTACACGTTGCACGCACGGGGTCCGTATTTCCATAACATACACGTTGCACTCACGGGGTCCGTATTTCCATAGCTTACACGTTGCATGCACGGAGTCCGTGATTCCATAGCTTACACGTTGCATGCACGGAGTCCGTGATTCCATAGCTTACACGTTGCATGCACGGTGTCCGTATTTCCATAGCTTACACGTTGCACGCACGGGGTCCGTATTTCCATAGCTTACACGTTGCATGCACGGGGTCCGTATTTACATAGCTTACACGTTGCATGCACGGGGTCCGTCTTTCCATAGCTTACACGTTGCATGCACGGGGTCCGTCTTTCCATAGCTTACACGTTGTATGCACGGGGTCCGTCTTTCCATTGCTTACACGTTGCATGCACGGGGTCCGTCTCCACATAGCTTACACGTTGCATGCACGGGGTCTGTCTCCCCATAGCTTACACGTTGCATGCACGGTGTCCGTCTCCCCATAGCTTACACGTAGATGCACGGGGTCCGTCTTCCCATAGCTTTCACGTTGCATGCACGGGGTCCCTTTATCGTATTCGTGTACCCGGTCCGCACACGTTTAGTGTACGGGTCCAGCAACGCCCGTATATTCAAGATGTACGGGACCGTTCATTCCCATTTATTCAACTACTTTCCGCAGTTAAAAACAAACTTTAATTTGAAAATTGAAATTAAAAAAAAGGTTTAATTTCAAAGTCAACTGACTTAATTTGAGAATATTTAGAGTAAACATTAAATTGTGTATAAACAGTTTTAAGTTGATCATAAGTGGTTGAAAACAAAAGTGTAAAGGATAAATAATCATCAATTTCTGAAAGAGCACCATGAGCTTTCGGTCTTGTGACGTCACAAGTTTGACGTCACACGCAAGGTTTTGTTGATCAGGCCCATGCGTACCGGAACCGGTTTGTGAGTTCAAGAACGAGCGAATCGTTCACGTGCACGGGTTGTCTGCTGAAGTAAAAATGTGTCATGTATTCATGCTTCGGCTCCGCGCATAAGCAGTTGAAAAATAGAAAGAAAAAAACATACAATAAATAAGCAGAGATGGAATGAAGCACACGTTCACCAATTATGGGCGTACCTGAGGCCAAATAGGCGGCTGATTCCACATGATTCTGAAAAAATATAAAGAAACAAAATCAGCCAATATTGCGTACTTGATTCGATAATCCTGTCCACTTTCCAGTTCTAAATAAAGCACCTCAGAACGCCCAGAGTGCACCAGATTGCACAATTGTTTTCTTATTTTCCGAGGGGACATGCCCCCGGAATCCCATATCATAATTATAAATCCACATGAATAGAGGGCTAGCTACGCCCCTGGAAGCATGTTGAATTGTATGCCCCTATTACTTGAGAGACTCATTGAAGTGTGACCATCTTTCATAAGTTAAAAAGAATACAGTTTTCAAAAACACATTTTCAAGCATTCTGATCGCCAACAATCAGCTAAACAAAAATAAACTTTAACCATTTAAGGCGACTATAAATTAATTGCTAGACTTTCATCCCCGCCAGTCCCCCCTTTGTTACATTTTGTCTGTGCACTATGCTCCAATCACGTAAAATGACTAAGAATCACATCTGAGCACTCGCCGAATGTGCCTTGCGCGAGGGCGAGTATAAATAAGCTTACATACACACCCCAAAATAGCACATGGTTGTAAAATCAAATGGATTACTTAGACTTCCTCTTACAAACAAACCCTACAAACGACTAGTCAGAACAAAGTTTTTCTTCACGTCATGTTAATTTCTAATTTAACTAATTTTTACTTAAAATCTATCACTTTTTCATGGAAGTGCACATTATTAGATTATATCACGCCACGAACATAAATAACGTAACGCCATTGGTCGAAGAATGGTCACGCGATGACCCAATATTTAATGGCGTTTATTTTCTGATTCCGATGAATAAATGAAACATGTAAACGGGTTGTCGACGTGATATATACGTTACGGGGTTAGTAGGTGACCCGATATGTGACAGGCGCATTTGAGTTTGGTTCGTGGTCACCAGGTTGTCCGATTAGCGCAGTGGTTAGCGCACTCGCTTCTCACTTAGGCGTCCAAGGTTCGATTCCCGGCTCCGCATGTGAGTTTGGTTCGTGGTCACCAAACCGGACAAGTGGGTTTCCTCCGGGTTCTCCGGTTTCCCCGAGAACACAAGACCACACTCTTGCGTAAAATCGGGTCAACGAGAGTGATTAATACAATGTTGTAATAGGTTGTTTCTCAATCGTTGTAAAATAGATATGTTTAAACTATATGCGATATATGGGGCGCAGGAAACCATATTCGGTTACGAGCTTCGCTTTGCTTTCACCGGATATGGTTTCCTTTACCCAGTATATCCCATATCGGGGCACCAACTCATCTCGTAACTTATAACATTTTATCTGTTGTGAAAGACCACACCCCTGACCGATGGGTTATTTCTTCAACCTAGAGAATGTCGAGTCACAATTACTGGTCCTCATGATTATGATCAGGGACCAGTAATAGTGATTTATTTAAAAAATAAAATAATACTTAAGCAAGTAAAAGGAAATATTGGAATACGAAGTCTGTATACAAAAGATAAACCCGTTTTATACTATACCTTGGTGTTTACGCTCATGTGTCCTTGAACGGGATCGCCGTACGGAGCCCATTTCTATAACCTAGAAAGCCTCTGTCTAAAAAACAACGGCGAATTTATATTCATTGAGTCATGTTTTTTATTTGGTCAGTTATTCAGCGTGTCGCACATGCGTGCTGGTTAATGTCGAGACATTCACAACAACATTAACGAGTATGTTATCAAAGTTTGCATTACTAAACAATTCATGATTTAGTAAAGCAAAGAATAACAATAACAATCTTAGTGTTTGGCGCGAATGTACATACCGGGTAAGTCATTTTCATTTGAATGTAATATTCATATGGTTTAGTTCAAGTCGACACCAGTGTAAAAGGCATTAAATCACGCTCGTCATATGGTTTAAACATATTTTATTATTGAAAGAAACATACAAAGTATGCAAGGTCGTATATACCATATCAAAATATAGGATTATTTTATTGCTCGACAAGTATTTTTTTGTAAAATAAAATTACAACATATAACAATTATACAGTTTCAATTCGGTCTCCATTAACCTCCGAAACGCAGGTGAAAAATTGTCAAGCATTGTAACAATTTCCATTCTTTGATACTTAATTAAATATTATATAAATCATTAGAGTCTGCGAATATTTTGAGTAATGAAAAGCGTCAGACATTTCTTAAAGTGGAAAGCTGGGGTGAATCCAGGATTGGATGTTTCGTAACCGTTTGACTTGCGCCCCTTCCTTAAAACCAATATTAATTTGGTTTAAAGTGTTGAAGGGGCGTAACCATTTGACTTGCGCCCCTTCCTTAGAACCAATATTAATTTGGTTTAAAGTGTTGAAGGGGTTGGGAGGCCAGCCCCGTAGAAAATGTTCACAAGTTCTAGCCCGAAATGGAGCATTTTTGACGTATTTCTTTACTCTTTACCTCCTATATTTAAATAAAAAGCTTGACGATTTTAGGCGGGTGGGGCGCCGGGTCCACTCCCCTTGGATCCGCTAATGGAATTTGTCCTATAACCTAAATCATGTTTAAACGGCAAAACTTGCTCTTCTTTGTATATATTTCAGGTTTATACCATTCGTAGGAACTATTTTATAAATCATACAGTCGAAACCCGTTCGCTCGAAACCGCTTGGCTCGATTTCCTCGTTGGCTGGAACTGAACGTTGAGAACCAATTTTGTTTTACTCTTTGTAAAGATGCGCGCTTGGCTCGATTTTCGCAAGGAACGAAGTATTTCGTCCGGTCCCGGGGATACCAAGCCAACGGTTTTCGACTGTACATTTATTTTTTTTATATTGATATCAATTGAAAGGATTTTTTGTCCAGAAAATAAAACACTTTTATTTTTACCGAAAATAATTAAAAATGTTTTTACTAGGTCCTTCAAAAATTGCAAAATATGGCAATATTACAATGCTTGAAATAGTATAGGAGACAAAGTATTTTACCTCAGTGAAATCTTGGTCACCTAACAATTAAACTAAATATTGGAAACTAAAGTAAGAATGTCGAGATGTTTCAATGATTCCTGTCGTTAAGAATAAAAAAAAACAATTGACAAATTAAATTGGTTGGGGTAGGGTGGGTGGGGTTCTTTATTTTGTGCATTTAAGGAACATGCTAACTGAAGACCAATATAATTTTTAGGATAAGGTAAATACTAAATATGGAAATGCCTCCAAATGAGCATGACAAAATGTTTCAAGGCATTTTGATGGACTGGAGGGGAATATTAAATATTGTTTAATGGACTGGTTTGTTGATCGCGATGCGTTTTCTTGGACAGTGATTCTTAAACTGATGACACTCTCATTTAAAATAAATACATACACATGTATAAACAACATAAATTCTCAGTAATAAACCTTCAACTTATTACTAGATGATGCATACATGAAAATATTAATTATTTATTACTGGTAACAAGTTTATAACCGTGTATTCAAAAGCTGAAAATGCAAAAATATTAAATGATTGGTGAATGCTAAAAGATTTACTGCGATCTAGTATTGTTTCATAAGGTAGAAATACCGTGTTTTCTGCACCGTTCTTTCAAATTAAACACAGTATCCTTCATAGGAACCATTCTTTTGACATTAATTAATCCTTTTTGGTAAATTAAAACAATTGTATTAAACATGGTAAAACTTAGTTGGGAGTAATAGTGCATCGTTAATGAACTTGTGGATTGATTTTAACGCGTCTAAATGGACTGGTTAGGTGATTTCAATGCGTTTGATGGACTGGAGGGAATTATTCAATGCTTTTTGATGGACTGATTGATTTATTAAATTTAATTTCAATGCGTTTTGATGGACTGATATAATGATTTCAATTATCCTAAATGGTCTGGTGGATTAATTTCAAGACGTTTTATGCACTGGTGGAATGATTCCAAGGTTTATGATGGACTTGAAGTGAGAATTTAAGTCTTTTTGATGGACTGTAAGAAGGACTTGTATGATTCGAAGACGGCATTCGGATCCTCCCACTGCGGGTAGTGTCCTATCGCTGCGTCTAGTACAGTAATACTCGGGGATGGCACTACTTTCCTGCAAAATGAAAGCGTAGATCACAGTTATATCCGCGGATGGCACTACTTTCCTGCAAAATGAAAGCGTAGATCACAGTTATACCCGCGGATAGCACTATTTTCCTGTGAAAATAAAAAGTAGATCTCAGTAATAATCCAGGATGGCAATACTTTCAAGTTAAAATAAGAAGTAGACTCTAGTTATAATCGGGAATGGCCTTACTTTCCTGTTAAAAATAAAATGTAGACCACAGTAATACTCGGATATGTCACTGCCTTCCTGCAAAATGAAAGCGTAGATCACAGTTATACCCGCGGATGGAACTACTTTCATGTTGAAATAAAAATAGATCGCAGTAATGCTCATAGATGGCACTGCTTTCATGTGGAAATAAAACGTAGTTATACTCTTAGATGGTACTACTCTCTGAAGAATTCAAAATTAGACATCGGCCCCTGGCTCAGTACAAAAATTGAAAAAATGGGTCTAGCGCTCAGCCTTCGATAAGAGTATGTTTTATTTTCGTTAATACACATTCGTTTTTCAAGGAAACATAACAACTTGTAAATTTTGCATTGAATTTTAAGGGATATGAATTCCAGGGCAGAGTGCAATATGTAGGTCGCATATATTTTTAACTGGAATTATTAAGTTACAATAATTGCTATGAAAATGAAGGCTAAATAAGATTAAATATTTGCTCTTATTTTAAAGGCGCACCATATAGGTTGATTACATTTTTTATATCTGACTTTAATGATAAATAAATGCATATTATTCATATACAGATAAAAAGATATTAGCGATTTTTTGCGCCTTTTCTAACTGTGGAATTTGTGGCTGCGTAGCTATGAATTCTAAAACCTCATTTAGTAAGGCTAATATTTTGTTATCTGCACCAAAATCATATGCGTTTTTTTGTGTTTATCATTAAATTCAAATGAGTTAAACATGAAAATGCTTCAAAACTATTTTAAAAAAAATACGTCAGCCTTTATTGTGCGCCTTAAATGTGAATAAAAATAATTAATAATAAATCGGTTATTATAACACAATAAAAGTTGTTGAATAATGTAACGGTTTTTACTTGTAATGATCAACGAAGGCGTATCCACTGTTAACTGGATCAGATGGCCCATATATCATGTGAACTGAAGTAAAAATATTCATTAGTAAGTAATTAAAATAGTTTGTTGAGAAGGACAAATAGAAGCATTGTGTTTCTAGTCAAAATTGGCGAATGGCGGTCATCTTGGAAAATGGCCGCCAAATTGCATACGGCCTTGTCAAGGATCTCCATATTTCCTTTTTAAACTCCACCCAGTTTTGATGCATTAAACTATGATTTTTTGTTCCTATAACCTTTGATATCAGTTTGCCAAATAGAGATGGTTGTTAAGTACAATCAATAAAAAAAGTATGTGAAATTTATCACCTGGAAGTTTCGTCTTCACGAGTGCCCCGACCCATCTGTCCTTGTTTTCTGCTCGTTGGGTGATATATTTTATTAACCTGGAACATAGAACGTTTTGTTTAAAAACAAACGCATTTAGGCAAATTATTTAAATAAAACAAACTGATTTCATTTTACAAATTAGTCATGCTCTATAGGCGAAACAAATATGTTTGTTTCCGATTTCCCTACCTACCTTTGTTCTTTTCACCGAACTGTTATTTTTATATTGCCTTCGAAATATTTTGTTGTGAATGTACCTTTGTTTTAATTTTCCCTCTCCCTTTTTGTTTATTGCACCGGAATGACTTGTAAGGGTCATTTTTAACAATAAACGATGACTAAACTCGATGTCAAACCTTCAATTAACAATGTTGACTAAACTCTCTTTCTCTGCCTCTTTCTCTGCTTCCCTGCCTCTCATTCTCTCTCCCTCTCTCTCTCCCTCTCTCTCTCTCTCTCAAGGTCAAACCTTGAATTAACAATGTTGACTAAACTCTCTCTCTCTCTCTCTCTCTCTCTCTCTCTCTCTCTCTCTCTCTCTCTCTCTCTCCCCCCCCCCCCCCCCTCTCTCTCTCTCTCTCAATGGTACACCTTGAATTAACGATGTTGACTAAACTCTCTGTCTCTCTCTAGGTCAAACCTTGAATTAACGACGTTTCCATTTTTTCTTTGGACTATTGCGTAGAAATCCATCATTTCATCAGAAGTTGGCTGGGTGTCTGCTCCGAACACCTTTGACAAGCTGAAAATACAAGCAAATACTTAGGAGTAACAAAACAAGAGCGCAGCGGAGCGAACGACAAAGTTCGATTGTTCTTTTTAGTCACTACGGGGCATTACTCGAAACTTATTACAGCAAGAGTTATTGTACTTGTAAAACAGGTCCACATACTCAGTATAATATGAATACAAAGTTCCGTATGAATATCTTGAATAGTTCCAACCATGTCACAGTTGTTGCAATACTCTTTCAAACTAATAGGAAACATAACTTGACAATCATTAAAACCAGAGTTATGTTCTTTGCTTAACAGGTGCACTTTCTCACTACAATAGGTATACACAGTTTCATGTGAACATCTTGAAAGTTACAGTCAAATGAAATTTGTTGCAATACGTATTCATTCTATCAAGGGGCAAAACCGGACAAATAACCCAAAGTAATAATCTTGTTGCACATATGCGTATTGCCTCTGGCAAGATGTGCACCATGTGTTCATTCGAATATCTTGACATTTGGAGCTCTTCGGCCATTTTTATCGAAAACAACCTCGGATGTATGCCGGTCCATTGGTAGAAGTAGATCGTAAAATTTTGAATTGTATCATTAATTAACTGTAGTGTTTTAGCTTGTATTTGCTGATCTATTATTGCAAACATAATTAAGATTTCCAAGAGTTAAGTCATTGAGTTTAACCGCTAAATTAAATTACTACGCGATCTACTTGCAGCGGACTAAGAGTGTACCGATTTCTGACTTGTAAACCGTCCATATACCTCCGAGGTTGTTTTCGATAAGAATGGCCGAGGAGTAGCGAATGGGATAAGAAACAGTTACAACGGCATGTACTAGCCTTACCTCCTTTCATAAATCCGGTAGAAGGTAAAATGGCTCAGTACGGACCCAAGAACAGGCGTCAAAAGGAGCTGTAATAAGAACATAAAAGCCATTATACGAGGAGAACATAAAAATGTATAGTGGCCGATTTGTGCCATTTCGTATTTTACGTAACATACTACACTACTACAACACGCCAAATCATGCAAATGGTCCAGTTATAAGCGTTTCTGGTGAGGTTTCTCTTTTTATGTCATGCTTTTCGTTATATCAGCTTAAGGCAGGATTTTTATCGTAACATAAGTTCACG
This sequence comes from Mya arenaria, assembly GCF_026914265.1. Taxonomy (NCBI): domain Eukaryota; kingdom Metazoa; phylum Mollusca; class Bivalvia; order Myida; family Myidae; genus Mya; species Mya arenaria. The sequence continues at coordinate 54,006,721 of NC_069135.1, forward strand.
GTTTCGCTCATCTCAGCCCGTTTCACTTTAAAAAACAAAAGTAAACGCACACGGTGCTGAGAAGACAAATCAATGACGTAATTTCCAGTACGACGTCACCTGGCTTAAATTTCGAGCGAATTTCCAATTAAATATCTTTAAACATATATTTTCTTTAATTAACTATAAGCATGTCACCTAAACAAGCCTCGTTTTAACAAAACCATTTGCACGGACTGGTGTAAGTTATATTCAGATGACTTGAAGCAAATTCTTAATTAATAAGAATGGGCGGAGTGAGCTTAGCGTAACCGACTTAGAATACAACCTCATTGGCTGATACACTGACAACACCAAATTTGACGCAGGGAGTGTGTACCGGGTGATTGGCAGAAGGCTAATTGTTAAAAGCCCGCGAAAGGTGAAATTCTTACTAATTGGGTCTAGTACTTAATGGTTGCCTATCTGCAATTTCATTGGCTTAAAATGAACATCCTCGGCACCCAAGGGCAAAGGGGGTTGTCACGGTGCCAGGAATCTATAAATAAGGGGGTCACATGTTTTTTTGAGTCTGGACCTAGTTTTGGTCACAACTGACCCGAATATAGAGTCCTGGCACTGTGATAACCCCCTTTGCACAAGCGTATTCATAACATATCATACAGGTTAAGAAAACGCTTGGGTGCCGAGGATGAAAATGAAGGTTGTCTTCAAAATGCTTGTTATAGTTACTGCATCCACTATCCGCGTTATTGAAATCATGATCAACAAACGCATAGCTCGAGTTCTGTTTTATTTGAATCAAGAACGAGAGGATCGTGAGCTGAACAATATTGTCACATACCCTACAATAAGAAGCAATGATATATTGAAATATCGTAACTTAGCGCACAGTTAATATATACGAGCTCTGTGTTATGGCTTCCGTTCTCATGTAAGAGTTAATGCATTAACGCATTCAACGAAGACAATCTTCAATTGGGTAAAAAACGTTTTAACTTGACTTATTATTCTAGAAATTCTCGTTTAGGTCTACTTTAGTACGTATATTATGATTTGGAAATAATTTCTAATATCAGAATTCACAAAAAAAAACACATACCGTTTGGCCAATTAAAGGGGAATGTGTTTCCGGGAACACGCCTGAAATAGAAATAGCAATGCTGAATTGCGCATGTTGGCAAAACACTTGTAGTTATACATTTATGCACCAGTCATTTGTAACCACGGCCCCACAAGGTCCGGGGAATAGCCGGGACTTTGACTTTCGGTCTAGCCAACCCCGGGTAAAATCCCCGCCCTGCGGGGACGAACTGATGGTTAAACCGCGGCCAAATGCCCCCGCACCCCAGAGGGGTGCAAGTCAAAGGATACGCCCTTTGTTACGCACCCTCTTATGTCCTGGTACGTAAAGCAGTCATAAAATTGTTTTGTGTTAAAATTTGCATTGATATTCTCATTGTCAAATGTATTTCATGCCATAAAATATAATGAAATCAAATTGTTTTGCATTAAACTTAAACTAACAAATGCATGTACAGTGTAGTAGAAGCAGATATAGAATCGATCGTTCAGAACTTTGTTAAAGTTAACAACTTGATAAACGTCATCGTTGTTAACTTTAAAGGTGAAATATTTGATGAATTGCTCATATATATAAATACAACAAGTAATATTAAAGCTGAAAAAGTTGTCTCAAATCTTGTTATGTATACCGCAAATCATAAGTGTATCGGTGAATTTTCCACAGCAAAACCGATTTGACAGCTAACAGGAATTGTAATGTTATTTAGAAATTGCAGTATAATATAACAACGATGCCGTTAACAACGTTGTAAACTAAAATAAAGTTCTTGGGTCGTATTCATAAACCATCATAGTGTGAATTTTGTTCAACTTGATGGAAATTTTCCCTTTTTCTTGGATTGAAAGAAAACTAACACTTTTTGTATGCCAAAAATATAAAAATAAACAAGAAAATGGCCTTAACAATATATACATATGAAAAAATTAAAAGTAGAGGTCATTTAAAATAATCGTTGTTAAAAATTACGAAAAGATCACTAAGTTGAATGTATTCACTAAGATGCTTTAAAAATACGACCCTTCAACAATCGGTCAAAAGTAAACGTTCAGTATGTTAGGCATTGACATATTAGTCGATAAAACGAGTATAACAGTTCGAAGGGTGAATGCGAAAAGGTTCTAAGTGACATTAAATAAAGAAGCAGATAGAACCTTTTCGCTTTCACCCCTCGAGTTATATTTAGCATTATTCGGAGCTCCTCTGCCATTTTTATCGAAAATAACCTCGGATGTATATGGACGGTTAACAAACTCAAAAATCGGTACAATCTTAGTCCGCTGCATGTGGATCGCGTAGTAATTTCTTTTAGCATTTTAACTTAATGACTTAACTCTTGGGAAGTTAATTATGTCTGCAATAATACACTTCACTTGCAATCAATTTATACTTAGATCAATAAATACAAGCTTAAACACTACATTTAATTAATGATATAATTCAAAAATTTACGGCAAACTTCTACTGATGTACCGGCATACACACAAGGTTGTTTTCGATGGAAAATGGCCGAGGAGTTCCGAAGATTTAGCATCAGTTTCAAACTCAAACAAAGTTCGGACTTACAGCCATTCAACATGCACAATGATCCAAGCTGAAATTTTGATTCTTTGTTGTCTAACCTGAAAACAGAAGCATGTCGTATGATATACAATTTAAAAAGGATTTAAAAAATGTAATAATTAATATAAAAAGCTATACGTCTAAAAGTAGTTAGTAATGTATTTATCACAGAACAGTTAACTACATTTTCGGACCCACTTAAAGCAGGTCAACTAAATGTTCTAACTGTCTTCGATGAACACATTACTAACTATCATAGTACGGATAAAGTATTATTTATATGTAAGCATAATTAAACCTCAAATTCATTTTGGAACCCATTTCGCAGGACAGGAGATTCATTTTGACACTAAAGTTATTGTAAATTAACAATTGTTAAGGGGTCCAAAATGTATGCTAACAATTTATTCAGCCAAACTAAATAATATATTTTACCTCTTTTGTTTCGTGTATTTTCCTGACTGGAATAATTATGTAACGGTGTATGTTGTTCATACGGCATCCGACATTGAAACAAATATTGATTTGACATCAATCCTTAATACAAACGTAATCAATACGAGGAGGGATGTGTGTGAAAATAAAAAAGCTTCTATCGGATATTGAAACGGTTTTATCTGGTATCGAAAGGGTACTATCTGAAATTAAAATAGTTCTGCTATCGAAATAGGTTCAATTTGATATTGAAACGTTTCTCTCTGAAAAAGAAATGGTTCTATTTGATATATAAACGTTAATATATGATTCCGAAACGGTTCTATCGGATATCGACCGGTTCTATCTGATATCGAAACGGTTCTATCGAAACGATTCTATCTGATATCGAAATGGTTCTATCTGATAATGAAACAGTTATATCTTATATCGAACGGTTCTATCTGATATAAACGGTTCTATCTGCTATCGAAACGATCCTAGCGGATGTCGAACGGTTATATCGGATATCGGAACCGGTACATCGGATATTGAAACTGTTTCATTGGCTACTTTTAATGTATCTTTCGTTTTTATTATTTACAACACAGGTTGATTTTACTCTCAGGTTATCTAACCTATGAAGCAGTTCCAAGGCCACGGTGTCGCCGTAGTCATGTGACATCACGTGTGCGCGTGGTATGGAAAGTGACGTCAGCAGAGCCTCGTGAATGTCTGCCTGTTCCGTAATCAGGTAGTCGTGGTCAAGCTGTTAATAAGTCATTTGGATTAAAATTGTACTTATAAGTTTAACTTTTCTCTTGTCTGGTTATATACGTGGCACATGGAAAACAAACCGGTCCGATTGTTCAGAACTTTATTAAAGTTAAAAAAGTTTTTAAGGGCATCGCAGTGGCGTAGCTACATATAGGCCTTGTAGGCCTGGGCCTATCACTTTTCACAGATTTGGCGCATTATGACTAACTTTTTCATACCTGGTAGTGTAAATACCATGAAGATAGATTTTCTTATATATATATATTAGTTTATATGTGTTGATAACAACACTCGACTAATTAAATCAGCTAATTTCAACCCAATCTGTCTTACCAAGTATAGCCCATGATGTTCTTTTATCAAAACTTAACGATATTAATGCAAGAGCTGTCATAGTACAACGCTATCGACTAAACATCACTCCAATGCATTTATGATGTAATATGTGCCTGCCAAAAACCATAAGAAGATAAAAATTATCAAAAGAAAACAATCAAGGGAAATAAACTGTATTGAAGACAATATGGAGATACCTAATTGTGTAATGACCGTGAACAACTGTGTGAAGAAGTTTATGGAATTAACGGTATTTGAAATCTCAGCTAAAACCTAAAGATGTCCTAAAACTTTATCTAAACTTTCGATTTTCGATAGGTCATTAAAGAGTCATATTTTTATCAAGATAAGATGGAGTTATGAAACCTAATTGTATGATGGCCTTCAACAATTGTGTGAGGTATGAAGTCAACTGGTATAAAAGTTATAGAAAAAATTCCCAACTTGTCCTAAAACTTTAACCTAAGGTCGTAAGTCAATCAGGGACTATGATTTGTATTTAGGGTAAAACAGTTATGTTATCTCATTGTGTGATGGCCCTGAATTACTGTGTAAAGTTTGGAGTAAAATGAATGTAGGGTATTGGATAATAAGTAAAAATGCCAACTTGTCCTTAAACTTAAAACCAGACGCCGACGCAGATGGCAAGGAGAAGTACAGCTCTCCTTATTCTTCAAAAAGCCAAGCTAAAAATAACATTTGTGAACGACATACCGGCTTATCTGAGAATCCATATCCCAACATATCCAGCATAATGATTTTGCTGAACTGTGATTTCATACCACCAGAAAATCGTGTAACACGCAAAAATCAACTTTAATCTAGACAAAATATTGTTTTGGGCTGATCGTATTGTCCTAATATTATTTGCATTTAAAATGGGAATATCTGCTAGGTACTATCTGAATTACAAAAAAAGATATGAATACAACATATTTAAGCTAGCAAACCATACAACACGTGTGCATTGGACTACCTCTGATTAAACGAAACAACATGATGGCCGGCGTCTTGTGTTTATCATAAGTGACATCAAATGAAGTTTGAATCATTTTCATGCGTCCAGTTGGTAAATAAAGAAACCTTGAGCTAGAACATATGACAGTAAATGTTGCTATATAAAAACAGTAGCCAACCAAACATAGCTACAGCTGTATGGGCTATCAAGTGGACCAAGAGTAACAATGTGAAAACAGTGGCCAATCAAACATAGCTACAGCGGTATCGGGTATCAAGTGACTCAAAAGTTACAATATGAAAACAATGGCCAATCAACAAAGCAACAGCTGTATGGGGTACCAAGTGACTCAAAAATTCCAATATGAAAACAGTTGCCAATCAAACATAGCTACAGCTGTGTGGGGTATCAAGTACCTCACAAAATACAATATGAAAACAGTGGCCAATCAAACAAAGCTGTATGGGGTATCAAGTGTCTCAAAAGTACTGTATGACAACAGTGGCCAATATAACATAGCTTCTAGCTGTATGGGGTATCAAGTGTCTCAAAAGTACTGTATGACAACAGTGGCCAATATAACATAGCTTCTAGCTGTATGGGGTATCAAGTGTCTCAAAAGTACTGTATGACAACAGTGGCCAATATAACATAGCTTCTAGCGGTATGGGGTGTCAGATGGCTCATAAGATACAATATGAAAACAGTGGCCAATGAAACATAGCTTCTAGCGGTATGGGGTGTCAGATGGCTCATAAGATACAATATGAAAACAGTGGCCAATGAAACATAGCTTCTAGCTGTATGAGGTATCAGATGGCTCAAAAGATACAATATGACAACAGTGGCCATTGAAACAGCTTCTAGCTGTATGGGGTATCAGATGGCTCAAAAGATACAATATGACAACAGTGGCCATTGAAACAGCTTCTAGCTGTATGGGGTATCAGATGGCTCAAAAGATACAATATGACAACAGTGGCCAATATAACATAGCTTCTAGCTGTATGGGGTATCAGATGGCTCATAGGATACAATATGACAACAGTGGCCAATATAACATAGCTTCTAGCTGTATGGGGTATCAGATGGCTCAAAAGATACAATATGACAACAGTGGCCAATATAACATAGCTTCTAGCTGTATGGGGTATCAGATGGCTCATAAGATACAATATGACAACAGTGGCCAATATAACATAGCTTCTAGCTGTATGGGGTATCAGATGGCTCAAAAGATACGATATGACATCAGTGGCCAATGAAACATAGCTTCTAGCTGTATGGGGTATCAGATGGCTCAAAAGATACAATATGACAACAGTGGCCAATGAAACATAGCTTCTAGCTGTATGGGGTATCAGATGGCTCAAAAGATACAATATGACAACAGTGGCCAATGAAACAGCTTCTAGCTGTATGGGGTATCAGATGGCTCAAAAGATACAATATGACAACAGTGGCCAATCAAACATAGGTACAGCTGTATGGGGTATGAAGTAGCTCACAAAGTAAAGCATGACAACAGTGGCCAATCAAACATACCTACAGCTGTATGGGGTATCAAGTCGCTCAAAAAAGTACAGTATGAGAACAGTGGCCAATACAACATATCTACATTTGTATGACGTACCAAGAGGCTCAAAAAATACAATATGACAAGAGTGGCCAATGAAACATAGCTACATCAGTATGGCTTACCAAGTGGCTTAAAAGTAATGCAATATGAAGACAGTGGCATACCTACTTTGGGTGCCTAAAATACAGTTACCCTGTATAATTAAAACATACTGTTGTATTGTATCGCTGCATCTCTATGTATAGCTACAGCCGTTAATTAGGACTGCTGTCGTTCTATTTGAAGCTACAATGTATATTATAGTTCCATCAATAAAACTTAAGCTGTAGTACGTTCGAATATTTATGCAGCTTGCCTTACTTTGGTAAGCCATAGAAAGCAATTTGATTAAAATCATTCTAATTAATGTTTGACCAAATTTGGAATATAAGTTGGATAAGTACTGGGCTGGTATGAAGCATCTTAAGTCATTTACTGTTGTAAGTCACTTTCCTAATTTAGGTATTTCATTTGCCATGTTTAAAATCTCAATAATTTCTGAAATATAGTATTTGCATTGACCTAATTAAAAAAACAACATTTTTAACATTTTATGATGCAACTATCAATATAATGCCCAATATATTTTCGAAAATTTTCGCTGTCCAAGACGTGGAATTTCGACAACAAAATTTGCATTTTGTCTAAAGTGTGCCGCCCCCCCCCCTCTCCCCCGGGGCAAAACATTGAAAGATGTATGATAAACCTTGCTCCAATCATGGCTGGAGGTGAGAAATCCATGGATCAACACAAGGGTGCTTCCATCGCTTGGTACTCCTTCCTCAACTGAAAAATATTTTTTCCTCAAAAATAAAATTGACTTTACCTGTTTTTGTTCAATGCGGCAATAATGTATGTTGATTCATAAATAATGTATGTATGATTCATAAATAATGTATGTATGATTCATAAATAATGTATGTATGATTCATAAATAACGTATGTTTATTCATAAATAATGTATGTATGATTCATAAAAATGTATGTATGATTCATAAATAATGTATGTATGATTCATAAATAATGTATGTATGATTCATAAATAATGTATGTTGATTCATAAATAATGTATGTATGATTCATAAATAATGTATGTATGATTCATAAATAATGTATGTATGATTCATAAATAATGTATATATGATTCATAAATAATGTATGTTTATTCATATATAATGTATGTATGATTCATAAATAATGTATGTATGATTCATATGATTCAATTTTACAATCGGTTTTTTTGCCTTCTCAATAAGTTCATAAGGGATAGTATTTCATATGATTTGATAAACATGCAAACTTAAATATTATTTTTATCATCTGTCTAATTTCATTTAGAATAGTTATGTAATTGTTTTATAATTGTAATTCGTTGCAAATTAAGTACTTCAAGTAAGTCATTTTAAAAATATAAATGTACTTGTTTTCACACACGGAAATACACAGTGCAAGATATGGTTTGAAGTACCTAAACACAACATATTTCAGAATGTGCAAATACAGGTATCATCCGGAACTCCTCGGCCATTATTATCGAAAACAACCTCGTATGTATATGGACCGTTAACAACGTCAGAAATTTTATTTTAAAAGGCTTTCTCCAAAATATTTTGTGTCAAACTGTTACAGACTACCCCATCAACAACGCATTGTGGCATTTTGGTGGTTGCATTAATTGAAAAAAAATACTTACGTTGTTGTAACTAAGAGTTGAATTTAGTTCGCGTTTTCATTATTTTTACTTATTTTCTTTCTTATTCTTCCTTCAAAACTAAGCATGGCCTTCTCCACCAACATTTGCACTGTAGAAAGCCCAATTCATATGTCCAAATGAGGTGTACATTTAAGGAATATTCTTGTTCGATACACCCGACCCTTCCTTCGAGATAGGCTACCGTTTTCATAGTAATTTGGTTAAAATTAAAATAACAAATAACCCCTTTTAAATGTGTGTTTAATATGTATTGTAAAAATCCATTCCCCAATGACGACAATACCGTTCTTACATGAAGTCTCATTGAAAATTGTAATACAGTAATAAGGCCTAAAAAAAGATACAATTTGTTCGGGTTACCCGACCCTACCTACGGAATAGGCGCCGACCCTTCCGTTTGTATAGTCAGTTTGAAAAAAAAAATGAAAAACTTAAAAAAAAAAAAAAAAATATATATATATTTTTTTTTTCAATTGCTTTTCAATATGTAGTTTAAAACCTTAAATGCTTACTCAGAAGATAACTTTAACACCATTCCGCTATAATGAAAATGACAGTCTTATATAAACCTAATAAAAAAAAGCCTACCTACCCTACCTATTTTTGAAACGGATGTAACCCTAACCCAACAATTTTTTTTTTTAGGCCTAAGGACTTAAATTCCTTCCCAAAATGTTTTTTTTGCACAGTATGTAAACCTAACCACGTAATTGTTTCTGGCCTTATACAAACAGGGAAGATAAAACACATGACATGTAAACAAAATATCACTAGCGGATCCAGGGATACCGGTACCCCCATGCCCGCATCCCCTAAATTAGTCAATGTTTACTAAGATAAAAATACAATATGCCCCAAAAGCATCTAATCGGACTAAAAGTTGTTAAAATCGTCAGTAGAGAGTACCAACATGCACCCCCCACGACAACACTTAAACAAAACAACTCGGTTTGGACCCATGGTAGGGGTGCAAGTCAAAAGGTTACCTGACACCTCTAAGTTGCGCCACCTCTAAAAACGTTGGCCTAGATCCACACCTGAATACATGTGAATAAGGTTACGTAAGACGACAATTGTTATTACTTCTAAATACATTAAAAATGCATTTTGATTGTATTTAAGTAATCAATTGACTTAATGGTCATGACTCATGGTTTAGTTTACTGACATTGTACATGCATGAATTGTGTGCAGTATAAGTACTGAAGTAGACATGTGTGCCAAAGTATCATTCATTTTTGACAAGTACTCTGCTTCCTTGTAATTAACATCAACGAACTTAAATATGGAAACATAATAACTGATTGCATCATTAGGAGAAGATAGACTACAACATACCTTTGCAAATATTATTTACGTCCCCACTTTTAAACTTAGTTTAACGCACTACTTTTTGACTCATAGGGAAAGTTATATTTGTCGGGACCCGGGATCCTAATTTTAATATTGGATTATTCTTTGCATTTCGGTTGGTACCAATTCAGTGTTTCAAATGAAAAAATGCATGACTTAGACATAGGTTGAAGAGTTAAGAAATGCATTATAATGTAATGATTTGGATATAAAAATGACTTTTGCATACATAAATTCTCAAGTTAAACGTATTAATTATTCATAATTGTGGAAAATTGTAAAGAAGGCAGCATGTCTTATATTGAGTGTAGTTGCATGGAGTGTACATTCTTAGTGAAGTGTCGACGATATCTGGTAATATCATTGTTGCATGTATTTTCTTCTTAAAAATAGTGTGGTATTATATTCACAGCTTTTTCACAGCTTGGTCACTGGTCAGACGCAGTGGTTATTTCCCATTGTCAAGGAAAAACATTTGGCTTGAAAGAACGCTGCAGCTTACCTTTCGGACGTTTTCACGATAAGAAGAACATCGTATATAATCTTTGTCACGATTACTGAAATGGCCGATTCATTCCATGAGATTTCTCACATTAGGCCTTATTGCATTACAGGGCGAGGGAAGACCTTCATAAACTCACCCAAAGAAGTTTCATTTCTAGTTTTTTGACAACATGAATATCTCTCGGTTAAATTTGTTAAGTACAAATTCAATTATTCATGGCATTCCTGCTAATTTCAATCACTTTTTAAAATGCTTATACTCATGCCTTGCATCGAAATTCGTCGTTTGACAGCTGATCTCGTATGCAAACATTGAAGCGCTTGAATATAACTTGTTTTATAAGCGTCCGTTTCGACTCGATAATAACAAGTGTCCATTTTGAGGGCCATGCGAGGGTATCATAACAATACATCCCGATAAAAAGTGTAAAAGTGCGGATTGGCTAATGCCTTGTACATGCACATTTTACAATGATAACAAGTTACGTACGTTAGGTAAAATGACATTGTCATACTGTGAATTGTCGGAAGACACCCCTGTTATTGCTTACCTAAGCAATGTCTATTGTCGATTGTCGCACCTGTTATAACTTAACTTAGAACTGGCTATTGTCGGATGTCACACCTGTTATTACTTACCTTAGTACAGTCTATTGTCAATTGTCGCACCTGTTATTACTTTACTTAGTACTGTTTATTGTCGATTGTCACACCTGTTATTACTTACCTTAGCACTGTCTCTTGTCAGATGTCACACCTGGTTTTGCACACCTTAGCACTGTTTATTGTCGGGTGTCACACCTGTTATTACTTACCTTAGCACTGTCTTTTGTCGAATGTCACACCTGGTTTTGCACACCTTAGCACTGTTTATTGTCGGGGGTCACAACTGTTATTACTTACCTTAGTACAGTCTATTGTCGAATGTCACACCTGGTATTGCTTACCTTAGTACTGTCTATTGTCGGATTTCACAACTGGTATTGCTTACCTCAGTACTGTCTATTGTCGGATGTCACACCAGCCATTGCCTACCTTAGTACTGTCTATTGTCGGATGTCCAACCTGTTATTGCTTTTTTAACATATAACCAAAAAGTCATTTTTAAGTCACATTTCACAGGAGTAAAACTCATGTGTACAATAAAGCACAACGACTTGGGGCTATGTTGGCCAGAGATCGCCAATAGAAATTAAAGTTTATCAACTTTAAACAATTTCAGAACTAATCGTATTGCATTTATTTACTTACTTAAAGATAATACGTTTTTTGGACAACCGTAAAAGTGATAATTATTTTGTGTTTGTTGAACACTGTCATATTCAAACACCATTTTTATCGAAATAGTAATTTAGAGCGGTCATCTTAGACCCTATCTTAAATTTCCGAGCCCGTACTGCAGTTTTTGATCAAACAGACCCTGCCAAACATTATGGTATATAATATCAATTGTTTTACTCTTTTTATCCATTTAAATAATCCACTCTTGAAATCAAAGTCACCATAAATCTTGTACCTGCTTTTATCGTGAATTGGGTGCTTCCAAAATTGTATACAGATCCATAATTACATTTTTTTTTCATTCTTAAAGATCATCCTTATAATGATATAACACAATCAAATAAGTGTGTTTTTTTCATTTCAGATTCAACAACAGAGAATCACAGTTTCAGCTTGAATCAATGTGCATGTTAAATGGCGTTAAATCAGAACTTTGTTTGGGCTTAAAACATGCGCTCATCATCAACTTAAAATAATCCCCAAATGAGCATTGCCCCGGAACACCCTACAACGACGGACTTTTATTTATGATACTTTGGCCGCCAAATAGCTCTTAGAATAATGACGTGGGCCTTGGTACTAATACATTCAGAGGGAACCCCGTTTGCTCGAACTCCCAGGGACCGGCGAATTGCCTCGAGTATCGATAAATTTGAGCCAAGCGGGAATGTTTACCTTCAATTTATAGAAATCGGTCCTTAACATCCAGTTTGAGCCAAATACGAATTCGAGCCAAGCGATCTCGAGCCAGCGGGGTTCGATTGTTCTATGCTCGTCTTATGAACCTAACCAGCTGACAATTACTGGATCTACGAGTATCTACAATGTACATGAAGGTTTTTAGTTCAAATATAATACATTTTTTTATGATTTCGATGCATTCACAAATACATAACGATTTTGAAGTTAACCATTGTTTTAATTGAATTCCAATTTCAGGCGTGTTTCCAGAGACAAATACCCCTTAAACAGGCCAAAAGGTACGTTACTTTGTGAATTCTGATATAAGGAATTATTTCCAAAACATAATGTACAGATTTAAGCAAACCTAAACAGTAATTGCCAAGCAAACTCTAATTAAAACATCCTGCACCATATTGCAGAGTTTTTTTTATTGATTTCGTTTCATTAATACTGATGTAAGAACGGTAGCCATAAAACAGAGTTGCGTGCGGATAAATTACAACGCTATTCCAATATACCATTGCTAGTTATTGAACGATAGGTGACTATAGAGTACAACCCACTACCCTTTTATCACTGCTTGAAATTTACAAAACTCGCACTTCTCGCTCGTTGATGAACATATCTCGTACCACGTGCAATAACGTTTTGCAGGATAAGTGACGAAATTCTTCAACTCACTATCCTCTTTTTTATTGATTGAAAAATACAAAACTCGTGCTTCGCGCTCATTTATTTTTATTTCATCTAAAATAGTGAATGCAATAAAACGTTTACTTACATTTGTAAGTATCCATGTCCATTGTATTTTTACACTTTGTTCATAATGCTTGATTTCATCAAAAAAAATTGCCGCGAAAGTACGTCAGATGGCGGGGCGAAAATATAAAAACACACCATTTTATATGGCGTTGTGAAAAAAACACGACGGATTATTATTTCGTTTAATGCCACCCAACATTGCGTACTGTTGTATTTTTTTCACGGCATATCTTGTATTGTTTAATTTTGTATTTTCGCACTGTCGTTTGGCGTATTTTCATAACATCGTAATTCGAAATGACAGAAATAGGCTACCATACAGTTCAAGGCTCGATTCTTCATACAATGTCATTTATATCTTCTTATTACAGCTGCTTTTGACGCCTGTTCTTGGGTCAGTACTGAGCCACTTTACCTTCTACCGGATGTTTGAACGGAGGTAAGGCTAATACATGCCGTTTTTAATGTTTCTAATACACTCCGTTGTAAATGTATTAAGATAGCATCCGTAAATCGAAACATTTTAGCTCATCTTTTTTCCGGGAAGCCGGAATTAAACACTTTTAGCTTATCTGCTGGTTAAGTACAAATGTCAAGTTATTGTTATAGTTTTGGTTTCGTCAAAGAAGTTGTGTATAACTTTAAACATAGTTTAAAAAAAATGAAAACAGGCAAATGAAACTTGGTACACATGTTGCCAGAGACAATGCGCACATGTACAACAAGGTCCATAACTCTGGTTTAAATAATTGTTATGCCTCTTCGAAGTTTGAAAAGTCAAACACTTTGACTTGGCTTTTACTTAATACCTATTGAAAGTTTTCACATAAAAGTTTGCTTACATGTTAATAGTGACAAAGACACAATTGTAGAAAGGCCCACCACTTTGGCTTTCACAGTTATCGAGTTTTACCCCTTGAAAGTTTGAATATGTCATGCAAAGACTTGCTGTTAGCTGTATGTTAATAACCAGTCCATTGAATATATTCACATGATTCTTTGTATTACCACTAACAGTGTGAATATGTGAAACAAGGCATATTACTCTTGCTTTAATAAGTTCCGAATGTCCCGTAAATGTAAATGCGTACATGCTACTAACGACTAAAAACAACAACATAAGTGTAGAAAGGCTCAGTACTTTAGCTTTCATAGTAATCAAATTATGACCGTTGAGAATATGAATAAGGCTTGCAAACAATTGTTCTTTGCATTTAACAACAGTTCAAGATATTCACATGACTCTTTGTAAACACATTACCAGTGAGAATGAGCATATATAAAACAATGCCCTTAACTCTTGCTTTGATAAGTGCCGAATGTCCCATAAATGTCCCGAATGTCACTTAAAAGAACAATCGAGGGTGGGCGTTCGTTCCGCGGCGCCTTAGTTTTAGCTTTTATTTTCAGCATATCAAAGGTGTTTGGAGTGGAATCCCAACCAACCTCTGATGAAATGATGGATTTCTACGCAATAATCCAGCGTAAAAATGGCAACATCGTTAATTCAAGGTTTGATTTAATAAAACAATGGAAAATACAGGGACAAGCCCAGTATTAAAAAACTCTACCGTGTTTTAAGGCATAAGAATCACTATAAAAACTCTACCGTGTTTTAAGGCATAAGAATCACTATAAAAACTATACCGTGTTTTAAGGCATTAGAATCACTATAAAAACTCTACCGTGTTTTAAGGCATTAGAATCACTATAAAAACTCTACCGTGTTTTAAGGCATTAGAATCACTATAAAAACAATAGCACATCACAGAAAGAGGGAAATTCCACACCAGAAGAAAACAATCACTTAACAACCACAGTGTGTGTATACCACGTCATAAAACCTACATCAGAAGGCAATATTTTGCTTCGAATGATGACTTAAAACAAAGATGAATTTCCTTTTTCTTCACCATTTTAAATGAATCAAAGTGCATAAGCAACCATATTATAGTAGGTTTTCTGCAGTAAGTAAAGTTTGTTTTCGATTTCACTGCCATAAACAATAATATTAGGGCTGGTAGATCGGTGTGTTTTCTATTAAGTATGTAAAGTAAGACATTGTTTTATAAGAAATATATTGTTTTCGATTTCACTGCCATAAACAATGAAAGAGTAATTTAGTTGGGATTGTTTTGTCTAACTATCGAGGGGCGTAGCTAACCCTCTAAAGAATTATATATCTATATATTAAGTCAAGTACGCATACTGCAACGTTGGCAGATTCTTTTTATATTTTTGTCAGAATCATGTGAATTCAGCCGCCTAGTCGCGTAAAGTCAATTTAAAAAACTAAGGTTAGGTGCAAACATTGAGAGTAGGTCGGGAAACCGAAAACAAAAACTTTTTTGATGCCTTTGAAAATTATGACTTATTTATAACATGGAATCAAATTCATAAGTTAAATTTATATCATTTAAATGTTTTGTCGAGATGCATGAGTTTATTTAACAGGACGTTTTGTATTTTAGATTGATAAAATATCTCAACCAACGGGCAGAAAACAAGGACAGATGGGTCGGTGCACTTTTGGAAACGAAACTTCCGGGTGATAAACTTCACATCATTTTGTACATAACGAATTGCTCTATTGGCAAGATAGTATTAAAGTTTAAAGAAAGAGTGAATAATTTTACAATTAAAAGCATGAAAACTATAGACTAAAAGAAATATATGAAAATCGAGGACCAGGTAGTATGCGATTTGGCGGTTCTTCATGAAGATGGCCGACATTCGGCAAAATTGACTAAAAACCAATGATTCTATTTGTAATACTCAGCAAACTATTTAAATTATTTAATGATATATATTCTTATTTCTGTTCACATGATATATGGGCCATCTGATTCAGTAAACCATGGATACGCCTTCGTTGATCATTACAAGTAAAAAACCATTTTCACACATATATTATTGTGTTATACAACTGATTAAATGTATGATTTAGCTTATTTTATTCACATAAAAACAAGAGCAAACAATAGAAAAAGAAAATAAGTTCAACACCATGCAGAGTGTTACTGCGATATTCTTTTTCTTCCATAGAAAAGAAGTTCAATCCCAAAGTGTTACTGCGATATTCTTTTTCTTCCATAGAAAGGAAGTTCAATCCAAGAGTGTTACTGCGATTTTCTTTTTATTTCCACAGAAAAGAAGTTCAATCCAAGAGTGTTACTGCGATTTTCTTTTTATTTCCACAGAAAAGTAGTTCAATCCAAGAGTGTTACTGCGATTTTCTTTTTATTTCCACAGAAAAGTAGTTCAATCCAAGAGTGTTACTGCGATTTTCTTTTTATTTCCACAGAAAAGAAGTTCAATCATAGAGTGTTACTGCGATTTTCTTTTGATTTCCAAAGGAAAGAAATTAAATCCCAGAGTGTTACTGTTTTTTCACAGGAAAGTAGTGACATCCGCGAGTATAACTGTCATCTCCTTTTTATTTTCACAGGAAAGTAGTGTCATCCGCGAGTTTTCCTGTCTTCCTTTTTATTTCTACAGGAAAGTAGTACCATCCGTGAGTATAACTGTCATCTCCTTTTTATTTTCACAGTAAGGTAGTGCCATCTGCGAAAATTCCTGTCTTCTTTTTTATTTCTTCAGGAAAGTTGTGCCATCCGCGAGTATAACTGTCATCTCTTTTATATTCACAGGAAAGTAGTACCATCCCCAAGTATGACTGTACTAGACGCGGCGATAGGACACTATCCCCATTGGGAGGATCCCAATGGCGTCTTCGAATCCTACAAGTTCTTCTTGCAGTCCATCAAAAAGCCTTAAATTATCACCTCAGGATCATTAAAAACCTTGAAATCATTCCACCAGTGCATAAAAAATAATTCATTCCACCAGTCCACAAAAAAGCCTTGAACTCTCTAATATATTTATCTTAAAGCCTTGAACTATTTCCCCAGGTAATTAAAATGATCTTGAACTCTCTTCTCCAGTCCATCGAAAAGTCCTTTAATTTTTCATCATATATTCAATCGATCAATCATAATGTCCATGGCCTTGGAATACTCGAAATATTTGAACGACGTGAATACATTTTAAATTTTCATAAAATTGTTAAACAATCAACTATTTAATGAAAGGTTTTGATATATTTTAAAACTTAAAAATTTGAGAAAAAAGCCGCCTTCGTATTATCAATATTTCCAATCTCCTTTGAAACAGATTACTTTACCCATTTCTATTAAATTCTTGCATAAATTCGTGAAATGTCCTTAAAGTAAAAAAGCCAATAAAGGTCTTGAACAATTTTTGCCTTTATTTTGGGGAGTTTTTTTCTCATATAAAGAAATGAAAGTTTAATGAAGTTGACTGCTTGATAATTTGTATGTGAGAGTTAATGTTGGTTATGATTTCCTTAACAATAACCTATATTATTTTTTTGTTTAACGGTGTCTTTTAATTTTGAATGAGTATGCTTGTATATCCGTGTGTTTGATAGGGTGAACATCTTCACATTTGTTAGATGTTATTTGATTTGTGATATTCTTGCACTGAATACCGTTGTGTTAATCTTGTATGTGCACTTGTTTTTGTTGAACAAATAGCTTATTTACCATAACAGATAAATACATACATGGCCATCATGTGCTTAAATATTGATGAGTATTTATCCTTTACACTTTTGTTTGACCATGATTCATAATAACCTTAAAGGGACTAGACACCAGATGGTCCAAAAATCGTCAAATACAGTATTTCCTCAAGACTAGCCTAAAATGTCGATACGAGCTGGTATGAGGCCTATAATTCATTATTTTACAGTACTAAAAAGATTTATCGCTGTCTCAGCTACGTTTACCCGGTTGAAAATAGAGCATTCTGATTTCCCAGTATATAGTGTATACATTTAGCATGTGAATTTCCCGTGATTAGTACAGGTACATTAACCGACGCGATTTTTGGACTAGGGCACTTGTGGCCTAGTTTATAGCCATACACGCGCTATCTGCATTCTCAAGCCGCATCTGGGGGTTCACTGACGTAATGTATTCATACGCTGTATTTTGATTGGAATGCCGTTAGCGAATTTGAATAATCAAAGTAGTACCAGAACTGATTACAATGAAAACATCCAATAAAAATAGTTCTCCTAACAATTCAAGATAACTGTATGTTCTTTTAATGAAGCACAAGAAATTCATACGTAGCGAGTGGGTTAATCGGGTTAACTACATGAATATTCTTGCATACGGTCAGATTATATGCAATAAGAATATGAACATATTGGAAAAGTATGCATCGATAGTTTTCCGTTCAATGCTCTGTATTGATAGACTGGTACCCTCTTTCTCTTTTATCCGAAAAGAAACCAGTATCAGCTAACCGCGGTGCCCGTCGCTCATTCGAAATGTCTTGTGAATTCATTCGTAAAGCGAATAAAGCGTGCGGTCTAAGTAGAAAACAACCAGGAAAATTGGTTTAAAAAATATTGTTATCCTTTGCATACAATGTTGGTATTCCGAAGTCGGTCCCTGTTCTTTTTTTCGACATAATTTGCATGTTTCCGTGATATTTTATTTTCGATACAAAGTTTTTTAACTAATCATCGCATGGCACTTAGCACATTTTTAAATACAAGATGATTTTTGGTATTTATTGTTCAAATACTATTAATTTTAACTAAAAACCATATGCCGCGTACCTGTATAGCTTTATATTTTCGAGGAAAAAGTAAATCAGGGTACCAGTCTACTTATTGACCTCAAAATTTACTCTGATCGGAGCAGCCGAATGATTCAGACATACATGTATGTTATCACTACTTCCAGATGCTGATGATGTGAATTTCATAGTGTTTTATTGAGGAAATTTATCAATAAAGCCGCTATTGAATAATTACCACCATCAAACGGATTTATTTTCACCTTACCGTGGGTAGCATTTTTAATTTGACACGTAAATTTTCAAGCAATACCAATTCGTTTGAAAACATCATGTTATTTCAATTTTGCAAAATGGAGATAAAAAATATCAAATATGCGCATACTTATTTATGAAGTTTCATTCTAAATGAAGCCAAATGTATGAATATGTGCACAGCATCTGTGAATAAGATGATTGTTTACCTATGTGCATAGAAAAGTCTTGGAGCCACTCTCAGTGTAAGTACATGACATTGTGATAAACCATCGCCATTGATAAAACAATCTTGCATGCTCAATTTTGATTTCCTCTCTTACCACAGGGGAAGGTTGCGTTGTTTTGACACAAAAGTTTTGATAAAGTTTTGGCCTCTTAAACAGGGTCATGTCGGCAAATATATATGGAAATTCAGGGTCAAGTCGTCCCCCTTTACAAAGATAATAACATAAATAAAAAAAAATGCCAATTATCACAAGTTACAGTTACCACATCATATTCTTACTAAAAATTGATAAAAACAACAACAAAACGGACAGAGGCGTGGTGTGTCAAAACAACACAACCTACCCCTGTGAAATGTCAAAAATAAATATCAACATTAAAGTTATGGAAGCCAGAACTAGTGTCCCCGGGTGATTGCGGTGGTTTTGTCTTCCCTCAAAATATATCAGGGAATTGCTCTTACCTTAGATCCCCAGGGTGCGGGGGGGGGGGGGGTATTCACATGATTTTACCACCAGTTCGTTCTCACAGGGCAGGGATTTTACAGGGGATTGACTGGACCGAAAATCAAAGTACCTGCTATTCCCTAGGGGGGGCGTAATTACAAGTGACTGGTGCATAGTTTACAAGTTCTTTTTCTGAAGACGCTTTGTGCTCACTTTTTGTTTTCTAGCCAAGAAAGAAAATCAAAAATCAGTGAGAGATACTGTATGGTGATGCATTGTTGTTGATAGATCAATATAAATTTGTGAAATATTTGAGGGAAAGGTATTTGGTTAAATAACTTACAAGTGTAACTTTTGAGTTTTATTTAACAATGCAGTGCCGAATATTGTGGAGATAGAATTGAATTTGTCATGATTAATTAATTAATTAATCAATTGACTTGTGGCGTTTAGGGAACAATATTAAAATCAAAATATTCAATAAAGTTCCCTTATCAGGCAATGTCCGGGACCGGGGGGGGCATGGTTACAATTGACTGATGCATTAGCTTGTGTATTCAGATAAAGTTAAGAATATATATTTATTTATATAAGTTATACTTTGCATTCTTAATCAAAGATTTGAAAAAGGTATCCTTTATCAATAAATTCAAGTATACATAAATGACTGTGCAAATCTTTATGTATCATCCAAATATGAGTACCTTGCAGGGTGAATGTTATTTGTAAAAAAATATACTAAGTGAGCTTTCAAGATTACCTTTCCAATCGCATACACAATGCAGTTTGAAACCTGGATAATTAAAACAAATCTTGGTTGTAGACCATTACTATTAAATATTTGATAAGTAACAGACATTATAAGGTACAGTTTAAAGGGCCTGTACTCAGTTAATCTTCTCTGAAACTGCAAATAACAGACATTTGATATAAAAGGATTTGATCAAATTAAAGAAGTATGTGTGCCCCCCCCACCCCCCTTAATCTACACATACTTAACTAGATTTTTCAAATTACCTTTGCAGCTTGCAAGCAGTTTAAGTCTAAAGTTTAAGCTAGCCCATTAAACAGTGACCCCATGTGATGTGAGCCGATTTTTTCAATGCTTAGAATATGGTTGTCACCATTCCCCTGAATGAAGCCCTAGTCCATCAGTGCTTTCAGCACTTTGATTCAATTCACTGGGATTTACGTGATAGACAAACCAAGTGAATTTGGCATTGGAAAATATGCAATCAATGCGAAGGACATCAATGCGTTATCGGTTTTATGTAATTTTTTGACAATTTTCTTTTTTTCATACAATGGTTTTATCTGGTGTCTTGTCTCTTTAATCTACCTGTATATGCATTTAATTTATGCCCCCCCCCCCTTTAACATTTGTCTGACGCATTTGTAATAAACAATAAAAAAACTGTATGTACAGAATGTATTGCTCACACTAAATGTGTGCAAACTTGTTGAGTTTATTTTAAAATTTAACTTCTGAACTAAACGTGTACGGACCCCATTCACGAATACATATACGGAACGCCACCTGTATGGACTTTTGTACACTGTACCCGTACCCATTAATATATACATGTATGGAGTTTTCAATATCTATGATAAAAAAAATCCTTTTATTAACGTATTTTTTAACAAGAGAACATATTTCATCCGTAGCATTTTTTGGACAAAAATACGTATGGATGTACGGAACCCGTACATACGCATGTCCGGGATGAAAGTACAGACCCCGTACACTCGCATGTTCGGGATGAAAGTACAGACCCCGTACACTCGCATGTTCGGGATGAAAGTAAGGACCCCGAAAAGTGACGTCATCAACGTCTGAAGTAAGAACGTAGTCACCATGCCAGCCGCCGTCTAAGAACCAAGTACTATACACCGATCTTGGGGAGGGGTCACATGAATCCCGGTATATCCCAGTTATTGATATAAATAATGTGTATTGGCTGCCATAAGCGTGTAAAAAAATGACAAAATATAAGCTTTTATGAATGTTTATTTGTCACCTAACACCTTATTTATGACATCCTTAAATAATAAATGTTTATTTGTCACTTAACACCTTATTTATGATATCCCTATCATAAATTATGTGTGATTAATAATAAACAAACGGAAGCTTTTCACCTGTCTTTATAATATTTTATTAGCATAAAGATTTCAATCTGTAAGATATGCACAAGTAAAAAAGTTACTACATGTACATTATCAATATATACCTACCCCTTTTACTTCTTTTTCATTAACATTTTGTGTCAAGATTTTCATTTCAAAAGTAATATTTCATACATTTGGAATTGTGTGTACTCATTAATTTATTGAAGATTAAAAAACAAACGTTTTCGTTTGTCTTGAAAAAGTAGACAATGTATGTAATGAAAGTTAATTTATATTATCAAATTTAACATCTGAGAGTTATCCATATACCAAAAATCACTTTTCTATATGACTCATTTTGCAAAGTTCATATTAATTAAAATATCTTTAAATTAGGTATATTTCTCAGTAAGCAAGGTGTGAGAAAAATTACAAAAACGATTTTTCCCTAAAAAAACAAAAGACATTTTATCCAATTAATTATATCATAAACGTGTTCTTTTTTTATATAGGTCATAAAATAGTAAACTTAAATTTAACTTTATTTTAATACACTTACACTTTAAATTCAATAGTTTGCTCTTATTCTATATTGTATGCGTTTCTTAACACGTTCTTTGTGTATGTTGTATGCAAAGTTGAAAACCCTTCTTTGCATTTGTAGTATGCGTTACTATATAAATATGTATGTATGTTGTCTGCGTTTTAGTCTGTACCCCAAAATCAGTCACATGACCTATTACGTATGTGAGAGATAAGTCGTCATAGTTAAAATCTATACGAACGATACTCAAAACTCACATACATACACAAGTATCGTAAAGTGGACCGTTTGCCGCAAAGTGTTATTACTTTCGTTTCAGGCATAGAAAATGAAAGTGTAAATATCAAAGAGAAAACTTTGATTGATTTAATCAATAATATAAGAAACAAAAACAAAAAATACCACAGTGCTATCATTACCAAAATTAATGTGTACATAAATATGACATAAAAGACTCGCTAGAAACTGCCCTAGAGGTCATGAACTAAATTCAACATTAAAATATGTCTCTTGGACAACATATAAAGGTTTTGGCCGTTCTTCGACTAAATGCCTTTTGAGAACTGTTTAAATACAAACGTAAATAACATTCTGAGGACATGTATTGCAGTCTAAGGGAACGTAAATACCATCGATATGAACATCATCTCAGTCTATCCAAACGTGAATTCAATTTAACAGAAAACTAACGTTTGTATGGAATTTGTTTCATTAAAGATTGACGCAAACAAACGGTCGACGTTATATTCTATACACGCTCACGGTCTGACCACTGGAATCTATACACCCCCATTGAAATGTCGTAAAATATATGAAAATTCCTTTATCACTTTTTTGAGATTTCAGATAATAATTAAGACAAAAGATGACAGTTTTAAATAAAATAAATACTTTGCAAGGAAATAAACAATTACATCTCACTGTTCCCAAGTTCGATCGACATTGGAATCTATACAGCTATACCGTAGGACACACAATGGAGTCTTTTCAACTCCAACGTAGCACTAACATTGGACTGTATACAGCTTCATATTAAGACAGATATTGGAATCTAAACAGTTTCAAATTTGAGAGATCTTGGATTCAATTAAGCCTAAAATTTGGACAAACATTGAACGTTATACAGCCCCAACTGAAGACAAACATTAGAATCTATACAGCCTCAGCTTAAGACAAACATTGGAATCTATACAGCCTCAACTTAATATAAACATTAGAATCTATACAGCTTCAAGTAGGGACAAACATTGGACGTTGAACAGCCTCAACTGAAGACAAACATTAGGATCTATACAGCCTCAGCTTAAGACAAACATTGGAATCTATACAGCCTCAACTGAAGACAAACATTAGGATATATACAGCCTCAGCTTAAGACAAACATTGGAATCTATACAGCCTCAACTGAAGACAAACATTAGGATCTATACAGCCTCAGCTTAAGACAAAATTGGAATCTATACAGCCTCAACTTAAGATAAACATTAGAATCTATACAACCTTAACTGAAAGCAAACATTAGAATCTATAAAGCCTTAACTTAAGATAAACATTGGAATCTATACAGCCTTAACTGAAAGCAAACATTAGAATCTATACAGCCTCAACTGAAGACAAACATTTTAATCTATACAGCCTCAACTGAATACATACATTGGAATCTATACAGACTCAACTGAAGACAAACAGTAGAATCTATACAGCCTCAGCTTAAGTCAAAAATTGGAATCTATACAGCCTCAACTGAAGGCAAACATTAGAATCTATACAGCTTCAACTGAACAGCCTCAACTGAAGACAAACATTAGGATCTATACAGCCTCAGTTTAAGACAAACATTTGAATCTATACAGCCTCAACTTAAGATAAACATTAGAATCTATACAGCCTTAACTGAAATCAAACATTAGAATCTATACAGCCTTAACTTAAGATAAACATTGGAATCTATACAGCCTTAACTGAAAGCAAACATTAGAATCTATACAGCCTCAACTGAAGACAAACATTATAATCTATAGAGCCTCAACTGAAGACATACATTGGAATCTATACAGCATCAACTGAAGACAAACAGTAGAATCTATACAGCCTCAGCTTAAGTCAAAAATTGGAATCTATACAGCCTCAAATGAAGACATACATTGGAATCTATACAGCCTCAACTGAAGAAAAACGTTAGAATCTATACCGCCTCAGCTTAAGACAAACATTGGAATCCATACAGCCTCAACTGAACACATACATTGGAATATATACAGCCTTAAATGAAAGCAAACATTAGAATCTATACAGCCTTAAATTAAGATAATCATTGGAATCTATACAGCCTTAACTGAAAGCAAACATTTGAATCTATACAGCCTTAACTGAAAGCAAACATTAGAATCTATACAGCCTCAACTGAAGACAAACATTAAAATCTATACAGCCTCAGCTTAAGACAAACATTGGAATCTTTACAGCCTCAACTGACGACATACATTGGAATTTATACAGCCTTAACTGAAAGCAAACATTAGAATCTATACATCTTCAAGTTTGGACAAACATTGGTGTCTATACAGTCTCAGTATTGTCTTGTACATATAGAGCTTTTAAAAAGTATTTAGCAACAGCTTTGGTTCTTAATCTGTTTTATTGATCATATACAATGTGTTATATAACATGAGGTACACTGAATATAGCAATCACATGCAGGGAAACCCTTAGATATTTTGTAAGAAAAATGTTGAGTTCTCTGTAGCCACTCTACATGTTTATGCATAAAGAACACATTTTAAAACAAAGAATATATCTGTTTTATCTTGAAGGCTAGGAATGGACATGTACATGTACCCTATGACACCAATACAATATAATCAAAATAACAAACACATTTAGATTTGTTAAAATGTTTGATAATATACGAATGGGTATTCAATGAAGAGTATAATAAATACAGTTTAAAATGGTTAAACTAAAATGACACATTTGGTCTTGTTTTAAACAGAAAAATGAAGAGAATGAAGGTGCACATAGTGTCAACATAAATACATACTATCCCCAAATAAGAAAATGTTATGATAAAGGTTGATTACTCACCACTTAACCTCATAAAAATACATGTAGTTACAAGACAAATTTCAAGTATGTGGATGAAACAAATGGAACACATCCAAGTTAACTGAAGACTCTGACTATGTCTGGATTTATCTTATCTTGCATTGTCAAAGAATATTTTTTCCATATCCATGTTTAATGGAATATCATTACTATTAATATAGATATTCATTATTGTAGTGCATACTTGTTATGTAAGTTAAAATAAATCATGTTCAAATAACAAAGGAAACACATCCAGATTGTCAGCTGTAGTGTGAACTTCATTTTTTCTTTACTTTCTATGTTAAGAGAACCTTTCTTTTTGTTCTTTGCCTGAAAAAATAAATAATAAAGATATAGATTAAAAGCATCCCATTTATCAAAGATCAGGGCATTTATCAGTTTATATGCAATACAGGAATAAATGCTGTTAGCAGGAAATTACAAGAATTTCAAATGTATAAAAAGCATTTTTGCATAAAGTTTAGTTGTAAAGGATCTTTTAGGATTATGATATAGTAATACTGGCAAATTGAAATTGGAATACATGACACTTAATTATTTCATGGCATAATTTAAAGTTTAACACAGTATTCACATATTTAGAAGAAAACAAATACCACATACATATTATCGTTCTTCAATGCTGCAAGCAAATCCTTATTCACCACCTCTCGAACACCATTTTGAGTACATACTGCAATTAAATCATAATATAAAAGACAATTCTATGAAAAATATTTCTTTTGTTGATCACCTTCAAAAAATCAAAGTCTTATTATTACCTATTGTGCAAATATTAAGAAGTTTTTTTTACAACAAAAGTATGCTATATGGATGGCCTGTACGATAGTATTAGGCAAAATATATTAAAACATACTTTGTGGTTTGCTTTACTGTCATGATATTATTTCAAAGTCTGAAGCAGTTAAATATTCCTAAAAATCCAATAAAGAAAAAGGTTCAATTCTAGGATCACGATACACATGATATCATAATGGAAATCATGATTAAAAAAGAAGGTGTTTTAAAGATTTCTTGTTAACATTACCAGACAATAAGACTCTCAACAATCCGCATAACCTGAAATTATATTTGAATAATGCAATACTTTGTCATTATCAACTATGACTGTAAGTCTTTGTATAAAACCTTTCAGTTCCCGCAGTGTTTGATATTCTTCAAGATATATTACAAAAAGAAAAGGAAAATCTTTACTGTGCATGATATCTGATCTGCTTTCATTGCCACAATTGATGAAAATAAAATTCGGACAAATGGAAGCAATTCTCTCAATTAGAATCTGACATTGCATTAAGAATGTTATGCATCAGTCATTTATAACCACAAACACTTGACAAAGTACAATTATGAACCAAACATACATAAAATAACATTCAAATATTCCTCTTTGATATTTCAAACGTCAAAGTAAAATCATATATCTTTTACAGTTAGCATACTTGATCCCAATCCTTTCGTACCACAGTGACACATCATGGTGACGGAGCACTTACAACGTTGACTTGAGGTTGTTTTATCCATGTCGAAATATTGGAAGTGCAAGTTATAATCCTTAAAATAGTTATATTATACTAAAACGGGAGCTTAAAGGGCTATCCGGAAATAAAACTAGTTGAAATTTTCGCAGTCAACAGTTTCATGGTTTACTTTACGGAAAAAATTAAGGGTGTATAGATTCCAATGGTCAGACTGTGAGCGTGTATAGAATATAACGTCGACCCAAACAAACACGCTGACATTCTATTTCTAGTCAAATGTAAAGATATAAAGAGTCATTAAAAGGTTGATTTCTCTCATTAAATATGTTCAATTTCTTCATATATTCTGATTTTATACAAAAAATATTATTTAAAGGATACAATTTGTGAAGAAAATGATGTCGAAATTGTTTACGACCGAAATTTCACGGTGCGGGGTGATACAGGAATCCAGTGGATTTCACGTGGAATCCACTCAAAACGTGAAATCCACTCAGAACTCATTTATTTTAATTAATAATAATTTTTTTTATTGTAAACATATTGGAAAGTGCCTCATGAAGGGTTTATATTTCAAATTTTATTGAAATTGGTCAAAAAAATGAAGAAATAAGAGCAATTTTTCGATTTTTTTCGAAATAGATCGTCGGAAATCGAGGTGAAATCCAGTTTTCGACAAGTGAAATCCACTCATAACTCATTGATTTTAATAAATAATTTTGCGTTTTTGTATACTTATTAGAAAGCGCCTCATAAAGGGTTAATATTTCAAATTGTATTGAAATTTGTCAAAAAAATGAAGAAGAAAGAGCAATTTTTCGAAAATCGAGGTGAAGTCCAGATTTCGAGAAGTGAAATCCACTAATAACACATTTATTTGAATATGTATTTTTTTCTTTTTTGTATAAATATTAAAAAGTGCCTGATAATTGGTTTATTTTTTGAAATTTTATTTTTCGAAAATAGATCGGAAATCGAGGTGAAATCCAGTTTTCGAGATGTAAAATCCACTCATAACACATTTATTTTAATTACTATTTTTTTCTTTTTTGTATACATATTAAAAAGTGCCTCATAAGGGGTTTATATTTCAAATATTATCGAAATTGGTATAAAACTGAAGAAGTAAGAGCAATTTTTCGAAAATAGATCGGAAATCGAGGTGAAATCCAAATTTTGACAAGTGAGATCCACTTAAATTTTTGAGACGTGAAATCCACTCATAACTCATTTAATTTTTACAAATATTTTTTTTAAACATATAATTGAAAAGGTTTATAATTGATTTATATTTCAAATTTTATCACAACACATTTATTTTGAAATCCACTCATAACACATTCATTTGGAACCAACATTTTTTTAATTGAACATATAAATGCAAAAGGCCTCATAATAGGTTTATATTTCAAATTTTATTGAAATTGGTCAAAAAATAAGAAAATGAAAAAATAGTTTGAAACACTATCGGAAGTCGAAGTGAAATCTACTTTTTGAGAAGTGAAATCAAATTTTGGAGAAGGAAATCTTCTTAGCATAAGGAAATAAATACAGTCAAGTATGTATTGGATATTAATCAAGTAGAATCGCTCCTACGTTAACGTTATCAGCTATGACTATCACGGGTTATTATTAGTCAGAACCTTGTAGACATGCATATCGTGTGACAATGTTTGTTTAGTTAAAGGACAATTTATTGGGGTTGTGAAATGCATTTAAAATATTGACAAATTAATAGTTATGGCATTTTCTATAAACATTAAATGACATAAATCAATCTTGTGTAATCCGTTAAATTGAAAATATAAATTTATTCAACTTCTGCTGATTTTTATATATAATAAGAATTAAGGATTTACATGTTTTAGTTCTAATTTGTTAAAATTATATTTACAGCCTAATAGACGCCCAAGAATAAAAAGGTTTAGATCTATTTTCTTATTTTTTTTATCAATTTCAATAAAATTTGAAATATAAACCGATAATAATGCATAATTATTCAATTAAATGTTTAATTAAAAAATATTTGTTACAAAATAAATGATTTATGCGTGGAATTCACTTCTCAAAAAGTTGATTTCACTCTGATTTCCGATCAATTTTCAAAATATTTCTGTATTGAACTTTCTTATTTTTTGATCAATTTGAATAAAATTTCAAATATAATCCGATTATGAAGCCTATTTCATTATATGTTCAAAAAATATTTATTTGTTCAAAATAAATGAGTTATGAGAGGATTTTACTTCTCAAAAAGTGGAGTTCACTTCCAATATCCGATCTCTTTTTAAAAATATTCTACAACTTTCTTATTTTTGACCAATTTTCTTTTTAAAAATATTCTACAACTTTCTGATTTTTGACCAATTTTAATAAAATTCAAAATATTAAACGATTATCAAGCCTTTTCAAATATTTATTCAACAAAAAGAAATATTTGTTAAAAATAAATGAGTTATAAGTGGATTTCACGTCTCAAAAAGTGGATTTCACTTCTCGAAAACTGGATTTCACTTCGATTTACGATCTAATTACAAAATATGTCTACAACTTTCTTATTTTTGGATCAATTCGAATAAAATCTGAAATAAATCTATAATGAAGATTTTCAGTTATTTGATCAACAAAAATAAATGAGTTATGAGTGGATTTCACGTCTCAAATAGTGGATTTCACTTCTCAAAATGTGGATTTCACTTCGATTTACGATCTTTTTACAAAATATGTCAGCAACTTTCTTATTTTTTGATCAATTTAAATAAAATTTTAAAAATAAACCTATTATGAAGCCTTTTCGGTTATTTGATCAACAAAAATAAATATTTCTTAAAAATGAATGAGTTATGAGTGGATTTCACGTCTCAAAAGTGGATTTCACTTCTCGAAAACTGGATTTCACTTCGATTTCCGATCTTATTACAAAATATGTCAGCAACTTTCTTATTTTTGGATCAATTCGAATAAAATTTGAAATATAAACCAATTATGAAGCCGTTTCAATTATTTGTTCCACAAAAAGAAATATTTGTTAAATTTAAATGAGTTATGAGTGGATTTCATGTCTCAAAAAGTGGATGTCACTTCGAATTCCGATCATTTTTCGAAAACTTGCTCTAACTTCTTTTTTTTGGACAAATTTCAATAAAATTTGAAATATAAACCCTTCATGGGGTTCTAATAAGTATACAAAAAAGAAAAAGAAATATTTATAAAAATAAAAGAGTTATGAGTGGATTTCACTTGTCGAAAACTGGATTTCACCTTGATTTCCGATCTATTTTCGAAAAAAAATCGAAATATTGCTCTTACTTCTTCATATATTGACCAATTTCTATAAAATTTGAAATATTAACCCTTCATGAGGCACTTTCCAATATGTATACAATAAAAAATAATTATTATTTAAAATAAATGAGTTCTGAGTGGATATCACGTTTTGAGTGGATTTCACTTGAAATCCACTGGATTCCTGTATCAGCCTGTACCCGAAATTTCACGTTTGTATAGAATTGAGATGTCAATGCTTTTGATTGTATAGATTTGAGACGATAAGGTTTTTATTTAACTTCCTGGTTGGAAGAGAAGGTGGAGGTTATATGGGAGACGTTTTCTCATTATTCAATGATAGAGGGGATTCAAAAATGGATAATGTCGTAAAATGACTTATTTGCTACATAATGGTTTAAAGCTGTATATGGGTATAAGATAACTATATGGGAAGCAGTTTTGATATATCTTGGCCGTGATTACTAATATGATTACTATATTGAAACGAAGTGTTGACTATATGGGAGTCAGTTTTGGTAAAAAAGAAAATCCTTACTATATGGGATCCAGTTTTGGTAACTCAACGAATATATAATCATATAACATAAGACAGTTGATTAAAAGGATTCAGTGTTTGTTAAATGCAATTTATGGGTATACAATTACTATATGGGATCAAGTTTTGGCATCTTAACTGTAGGCTAGGCATTGAAAACACGTTACAATGAACAGCTGAATCAGCTGACTATATGGGAGTCAGTTTTGGTTAACTGCAATTTATGGGTATACAATTACTATAAGGGAGTCAGTTTTGGTTAAATGCAATTTATGGTTATACAATTACTATATGGGAGTCAGTTTTGGTATATTACGTTTTATGGGTTGAACATGACTATATGGGAGTCAGTTTTGGTATATTACGTTGTATGGGTTGAACATGACTATATGGGAGTCAGTTTTGGTATATTGGGTTTTATGGTTTGAACATGACTAAATGGGAGTCAGTTTTGGTATATTGGGTTTTATGGTTTGAACATGACTATATGGGAGTCAGTTTTGGTATATTGGGTTTTATGGTTTGAACATGACTAAATGGGAGTCAGTTTTGGTATATTGAGTTTTATGGTTTGAACATGACTATATGGGAGTCAGTTTTGGTATATTGGGTTTTATGGTTTGAACATGACTAAATGGGAGTCAGTTTTGGTATATTGGGTTTTATGGTTTGAACATGACTATATGGGAGTCAGTTTTGGTATATTGGGTTTTATGGTTTGATCATGACTATATGGGAGTCAGTTTTGGTATATTGGATTTTATGGTTTGAACATGACTATAAGGGATCCAGATTTGGTATTTTGCGTTTTATGGTTTGAACATGACTATATGGGACCCATTTACTTACATACACTACGACGAATTTCTAATTAGCCATCTAGTTTTTATCATATTTTTGGAAAAGTATTCGGAGAAAAATACAAATAAACAAATATAAGGTTAATACGATTTGATTTTGTTTCAATACTTTGTATGCCCATTGCTGCGGCAATTACATTGTCCTCATTGATATAATGTATCTGTGAAGATACTGTTTCGAATAGCTGCCCAAATGTGATGAATAACAAGAGTGAGCACTCTGAGATCTGGTTGCAGCGGCTTGGCACGTACCTTGCGCTTCAAAAGGTCCCACACGTGCTCGATCGGATTTAAATCCGGACTCTTTGCAGACCATTGGAGTGGTTGCACGTTGTTTGCTACAAGCATAACTTGTGTGCTTCAAGCAGCGTTAAATGGTGCGTTATCCAATATTATACCGCTATTGGCACGGATATGAGGTAGAAAAACCGGACGAATTACGTCATTTTGATACCTCATCGCGTTCATGTTGCCTTGAATGGGTACAATTGGAGTTTTTAATCCAATCAGTTTCAACCCGTGGAATTGTTAACGACTGCTTTTACGTCAATAAGAATCACGTACAGATTAATATAACCAAACATGTTTCTGTCAATATTTTGCACTTATTGACAAAATATAACACATACTGCAACTTTTATAACGACGCGTATCCTAGGCTACCTGGCGGATAGAGGTGCCGGCACGAATCATTCAGACGGATTGCACGACTTTCTGCACGCTCATTCTCATTCATTCTCATTCTCGCTATTTAATGTTTTCCATATTAGACAATCCACGAAGAATTCATTCCCACCATATTCGACAACTACCATGCCACGCACAGGAAACTGCTTGCACATAGGCTATTTTGGCACCGTTTCATGGATGATTTTGTACATGAATACGTGTTTTCTTTGGGTACATCGATAGATTGGTGTGTACAATACAAAAATTAGGTTTACCGATTAAAAATGTCGCATAGCATCATATTTTATAATGGTGACCAATTAGAAATTGGTCGAAGTGTATATTATGACATTACGTAGATCGTTTGCATTTCATTACTTTAAGGGATCCAGTTTTGGTTTATGTATTTTATTGGTTGGACATAATTGTTAGGTATCCAGTTCTGGTAAAATGTAAAATTTGATAGAAGACTGCTATAGATGATCCGGTTTTGATTGCTGCAAACTGATACTTTTATTACGTTCATTCGACTTGTTGGTATCCGGTTTGGATTAAATGCATTTAAATTGAATTGGCAGATGATAACTTTCTGAGATCTGATTTTGTTCAATACATTTGTGTGTAGAACCTAACCATATAGGATTCTGTTCGGTTCTGGTAAAAACAGTTAATGCGTAGTGCATTATCACATGCGATCCAGTTTTGAAGACTACTTATGTCCATGTCCGTACCATACTTCGTTAGGGTGTTGTCAACTGTATTTCCTTGTGAATGCTATGATATTTTCAAAAAAATATTTTCAAATAGTATTGGTTTTGTTGGAGATGTATGTATTTAGAACCATCAAGAGCATTTTAAGTGATAAGGTTGTATTGTACTTGTAAAACGTAATGATATTCATTCTTTTTATACATAGTATCAAATGTCATTCATCGGTCGGAACTTCCTTCTGTTTTGAGCCTCTGAAATTAAAAGTAATTTTATTGAAGATATTTTTGTGACGATTTTAAATACGATTTGAATTTATTAAGCATGTTTTTGTTTTGCACTATCTTATTATGGCAGTAGGTTAAGGACAATTTTAGTTATTAAATTATAGTTTCTACAGTAAAATGATAATAATGCGACAATTAGATGTTGATAACACGTCATTACGACGATGGTAACACAACAGTACGATGATGGTAATACGACAGTATGATAGTGATAATGCAGCAGTCAATTGTAACCACGGTCCCCCAGGTCCGGGGAATAACGGCGACTTTGACTTTCGGTCCAGCCAACCCCGGCTAAAATCCCAGCCCTGCGGGGATGAACAGAACTGATGGTAAAATCCCCGCCAAATGCCCCCGCACCTGAGGGGCCTTAGGTTAGGCTCAATCCCCGCAATATTTTGCGCAAAGACAAAACCATCAGAACTGATAATAAAATCCCCGCCAAATTCCCCCGCACCCGAGGGGCCTTAGGTTAGGCTCAATCCCCGCAATATTTTGCGCAAAGACAAAACCATCGCATTCACCCGGCACTGCGGGGCCACCTGAAAGGTAAAAACATGGTCCATTTCCCCGGCTACCCGGTATATCCCGGACCTGGGGTGGCGTGGTTACAATTGACTGGTGCATAACTCGGCAGTACGATGATGTGACACGACGGTACGATGATGCACACCCGAAAGTATGATATTGATAACACAACAGCTCGATTAGCAACACGCGGCAGGTCGATGGCAATCACGCGAGAGTTGATTAATGAAAAGGCGACAGTTCAATGATGAAAACGCGAAAGCCCGGTCATTGTCGGGCCACCTAGAGATTGAAAACACGACCCATCACGGAATACCGCCCGGGGATGCGGCGGGGGGGGGGGGTACAATTGATTGGAACTTCAACAAGAGCATGTATTTGACCACAACGTAAATTGCCTCCTGTTTTCAATGTTTTAAGATTTCTAAACAAAAGTGGATCCCATATTACAAACTTCTCCAGCAATTATGGTTGACGCGTTCAGATTGCTCAAAACTGAATCTCATACTGTTTAGTACTAATCAGAAACATATATTTGACCAAAACATAAATGTTAGATGATTGCTTATGAAAACTGGATCCCATATACCCAACGTATTTTAATGTATATTCCTATTATTTGATTACTTATGAAAACTGAATCCCATATAACCAACGTAGTTTAATGTATATATGCCTATTATTTGATTACTTATGAAAACTGAATCCCATATAACCAACGTATTTTAATGTATATATGCCTATTATTTGATTACTTATGAAAACTGAATCCCATATAACCAACGTAGTTTAATGTATATATGCCTATTATTTGATTACTTATGAAAACTGAATCCCATATAACCAACGTATTTTAATGTATATATGCCTATTATTTGATTACTTATGAAAACTGAATCCCATATAACCAACGTAGTTTAATGTATATATGCCTATTATTTGATTACTTATGAAAACTGAATCCCATATAACCAACGTAGTTTAATGTATATTCCTATTATTTGATTACTTATGAAAACTGAATCCCATATAACCAACGTAGTTTAATGTATATATGCCTATTATTTGATTACTTATGAAAACTGAATCCCATATAACCAACGTATTTTAATGTATATATGCCTATTATTTGATTACTTATGAAAACTGAATCCCATATAACCAACGTAGTTTAATATATGCCTATTATTTGATTACTTATGAAAACTGAATCCCATATAACCAACGTAGTTTAATGTATATGCCTATTATTTGAATACTTATGAAAACTGAATCCCATATTACCAACGTATTTTAATGTATATACCTATTATTTGGGTAACTTATGAAAACTGAATCCCATATAACCTACATATATATTTAGAATGATTGCTTATAAAAACTGGATCCCAAATAACAAACGATTTCATAAATATGTCTATATTGAGTTAAGAATGCTCAAAACTTGCTTCCATTCTACCAGGAACATATATTTGTTAAAAAAAGAAACGCACAATACCCTGAATTTTGTCGTTGTTGCTTTTGTTTTTTATGGAGGGGGGGGGGGGGGGGCGGGGGCGATTTTTTATCAATCATCACGTAAAGCATGTAAACGTGAATACGTGTTTTATTGAAAAATGTACCTGAATTCATCTTATATTATTTTTTTCTAATGTGTTTTCTTTTAAACAATAATCTAAATCATGAGAATTTACAAGAAGTTCATGTTTGTTTTCAATTTCACCATTCAAAACACCCGCCATACACAACACGAGAATAATTTACGGTAATTAGAACGGTTTACGGTTTTCCAAAATAGACTCCCCTAAATACTCGATTTCGTTTCCCATATAACACTTGCCGGAAGGGAAGGCCAGGGAGAGGACATTTATAAGTTAAACCCTAAATGTGACAGGACTATGGCATCAAATTTTGAATCCTCCATTCAGAGGGGCTGTGATTTCATCCACGATTTCGTCTGTTCCCCATGCGAAGAAGATGACTTGAACACGGAAGCTCAATATTTCTGTAATCAGTGTACGAAATATTACTGCGTAAACTGTGTCCTAGTTCACAACAAGCTATTCAAGAGACACTCGGTGCTCGACCGGACGGACATGACGAAATGGGCAGCAGCACCAGGGATGGTGGACGTCCTCGAGAGATGCGAGAGGCACCCCGGGGAGGCTCTCAAGCTGGTCTGTGGTGACCATGACCAGCTGTGTTGTCCCGTGTGCGTTGCCATGGATCATAGGTATATTTCAAAGACAACCATTAATTATTGTATTTGACATAAATGTGTACTTTAAAACTATGCTCTAATCTTATTGGTCATTATTGTCAACTAAGACTTGCTTTATAGCACACTTCTTGAACTCGTTGAATAAACTGTCTGTGTGTCTGTCCGTCTCTCTGTCTGTTTGTCTGTCCGTCTGTCGGTCCGTCTGTCCGTCTGTCTGAGCGTTTGTCTGAGTGTATGTCGGAATATACATGTAGCTCATTGAGCTAATATTTCTTGTTAACACATACCCAACTTTAAATAAAGATTATAGTTTCTTTT
This sequence comes from Mya arenaria, assembly GCF_026914265.1. Taxonomy (NCBI): domain Eukaryota; kingdom Metazoa; phylum Mollusca; class Bivalvia; order Myida; family Myidae; genus Mya; species Mya arenaria. The sequence goes on from NC_069135.1 coordinate 54,042,943, forward strand.
ATGTCTGACTGTGTGTCCATCTGTTTGTCTGTGTGTATGCAGAATATTACAGTTTTATCTGTTTGTGTGTGTATCTGTCTGTGTGTGTGTGTGTGTGTGTGTGTGTGTGTGTGTGTGTGTGTTTGTGTCTGTCTGTCTGTCTGTGTGTGTTTGTATGTGTGTATACAGGATATTCCAGTCAGTGGTTTTGCGATTCTCCAGTCAAATTTTATTAGTTAATTGCAAACAACAGCTGAATCATCGAAATTTAATGGCCATTACGCCCAGCATGAATTGCATGGGAGTTATTATTTTGGTCAGTTTTTGGAAAAATCTATGTTTCTTAGGTTTAACGCTTCATCTCAATTTGTATATTTTGATACTTGTCAAGACTTAAACAAATATTTCAACAATAGTTTTTTACTATATTTACAGAATATAGACATGATTTTCTGAACAATAACTAAGCTAAGAATTAAATCTTTGATAGTGTTTATAAACTCCTGGGCAAAAGTATTTAACTCTCTTCAAAAGGACACCCTTGAGTTATGTTTAAAGATTGAAAACATCAAGTACAAGTGTAACTAATTAATGATTATATTTCTTGAACTCGCAACATCTAAATGTATTAATACTAGTAGCGCCTTTAGCTTTGATTGTGTCGATTAATTTAACAACTTGATTACAGTATTGTTGTTTAAGGGGCTATTAGGATTTGGCCTTCGTAAGGATATATTTTAACCCAAACCAAGCGACACCCCCCCCCACCCCCAGGTCCGGGGGTATACCGGGGAATAGCCCTTACCTAGAGTCCCTGGGGTGCGGGTGCATTTGGCGGGGATTTTACCAGCGGTACATCCCCGCAGGGCAGGGATTTTACTCATAGTTGGCTGGACCGAATGTCAAAAGTCCCCGCTATTCCCTGGGGACCTTGGGGGGGGGAGTTGGGGCGTGGTTACAATTGACTGTTGTAAAACTTTATTGACTACCGGTTAGTTGTCCGCTTAGCGCATTGGTTAGCGCAATCGCTTCTAACCTAGGCGACCCGAGCTGGAATCCCGGCTCGGTCGCATGTGAATTTGGTTTGTGGTCACGAAGCCGGACAAGTGGGTTTTATCCGGGTTCTCCGGTTCCCTTCACAACAAAGACCCCACTCTCGCGTGAAATTGTGTTAACGAGAGTAATTTATATAATGTTGAAATAACTTTTTACACAATCGTTGTAAAATAAACATGTTTAAACTAATATTTTGACTCCTGTACATGGTGAAAATTTATTCGGGGAGACGTTTTTCTTTGAATGTAAAAAAATTGCGGAAATAATGTTTTTTTTCTTCGTACCTTCATCATTATAAATACATAAATGAAGGGTCTTGCATTGAGACAAAAACGTAGTCCCTTCGTCCACAACTGCATATAGTTGATTATCGCGAGATTAGCATCAGTAGTATTAGTTATTTGATAGTTTGTAGTTGAAGTAGTAGCTGGTGCCGTGGCAACAACAACAACAACCGTATATGCAGCAGCGACAGTTGTTTCAGGGGCTGCAACATCATCACATTATCGGTGGAGGTACTGGTGGTGGTGGTGGTGGTGGTAACTGTGGTGGTGTTGGAGGTGGTGTTTTGGCGCTGGCGGTGACAGTGGCAATAGCACTAGCTGTAGCATTAGTGGTAGTATTAACAGCAAAAGCCGCAGCAATACCAGCTATATTACTAAGTATTGAGAGCACTATATTAAATGATCGAACAGGTTGACCTAATATGGTGGTGCTGGTGGTGGCTATGGTGGTGGTGAAGGTGGTGTTTTGGCGCTGGCGGTGACAGTGGCAATAGCACTAGCAGTAGTGGTAGTATAAGCATAAAATGCCGCAGCATTACCAGCTGTATTACTAAGACTTGTGAGGGTGATGGGGGTAAACAAATATGTTCTTACATCGGTCACGGTATGAAGGCAATGCAAGATGCACACAAAACAAAGCATTTTTCATTGAAACATTTGCAAAACAAATCTTTTTTTTACGAAAGTGCAATAACAATGCAACATAATGTGTTTACGATGATGTAAACACAATTGAAGTAAATTTAACATTCGGAGGTTCAGTTTCACCAATTTGATGTATTTTGAAGTTTCGATTGTATTTTACATATAGTGTAAACATATACAGTCGAATCCCGTTGGCTCGAACTCGTTTGGCTCGAATTCCTCGTTGGCCCGATCTGGATGGTATGCCGACTCGTTTCATTATACTGAAGGTAAGAACTACCGCTTGATTCGAATTTTCCGAGGCTCGAGGTATTTTCGCCGGTCCCTAGGAGTTCGAGTCAATGGGGTTCAACTGAACTTAATAAAAAATACAGTGAAAAACAAAGTGTTTAAAATGAATAATTAAAAGAGTGATTTTTTTATAAAATGCGAAATCAATAAATCTGCCATTGTAAAATCAATAAATCTGCCATTGTAAAATCAATATATATATATATATATGTATATATATATATATGTATATATATATATATATATATATATATATATATATATATATATATATATATATATATAATATATATATATATATATATATATATACGCTTAGTAAAGCATTCCCCTTAATACGTAATACAATTCGATCTATGAAACGACCAGATTCATATATAATGCAATAAAGGTAACATTTGCAATCCAAATAAAAAGGTTGTTAGCATACCATTTTCATAAACAGCTGTCATATGTCTTAAACAATTTCATGTTATTCATTAAAAAAAACATTGTGCTTTACAAAAGTTTGTATTAAGTTTAACCTGTCAATAATTATGTATAACACTCGATACTTCTTCATGTTTTTCACGGGCAAAATTTAATACATTCTACCAAATCTTGACCAAAACAACAGCAATTCCCAAAACATGATGTCATGATAATTTGACGTTAGATTATCGGTCAGTTAGGGGTTAATGTGTAGCTGAAGTTGACTCTCGTGTAGGAATGAAAAGTGGAAATATTGGCTGGTATTTTTTGGCAGGTGTGAATTTCTGTCTGTGTGCCTTTCTGTCTGTCTGTCTGCCCGCCTGCCTGTCTGTGTTTATGTTTGTATGTGTGTCCGTCTGTCTGTGTATATGTGTTTGTCAGTGTTCCCTTCTGTTTCAACGGCATGTCTGTGTGTGTGTTTCTGACTGTCTGTATGTCTGTCTGTGTGTGTATCTGTCTGTGTTTGAATGTGTGTCTTTCTATATGTGTATCTGTGTGTGTCCGTCTTCCTGCCTGCCTAACTGTGTGTATGTCTGTCTGTGTGTTCGTCTGTCTGTGAGTGAGTGTCTGTCTGTGTTTCTTTCTGTCTGTCGGTTTGTTTGTGTGTCTGTCAGTATGTCTGTCTGTCTGCCTGCCTGCCTGCCTGCAAGCCTGTGTTTATGTATGTCTGCGTGTCCGTCTTTCTTTGTGTCGGTCAGTCTGTGTGTATGTCTGTCTGTGTGGCTTTCTTTCTGTATATCAGTGTGTCTGTTTGTGTGTCTGTCTGTCTGTCTGCCTGCCTAACTTTGTGTACGTCTATGTGTGTGTCCGTCTGTCTCTACGTGTGTGTGTGTGTGTGTGTGTGTGTGTGTGTGTGTGTGTGTTTGTCTGTCCATCCGTCTGTCTTAATTTTTATCTGCCTGTGTGTCTATTTGTGTTTGTCTGTGTGTCTTTTTTTCTTTCTGTCTGTCTCTCTGTCTGTCTGTCTGCCTGCCTGCCTGCCTGTCTGTCTGTCTGTCTGCATGTCTGTATGCCGTTCTGTCTGTCTGTCTGTATGTATGTCTGTCTGTCTGTATCGCTGTCTGTATGGCATTCTATATGGCTGTCTGTATGGCCGTCTGTCCGTCTGTCTTTCTGTCTGTCTCTTTGCCGGTGTGTTTGTCTGTGTGTTTGTCTGTGTGTCTCTCTGTCTGTGTCTCGGTCTGTCTGTATGTCTGTCTGTCTGTTTGTCTGTGTATTTGTCTGTGTGTTTGTCTGTGTGTCCCTCGGTCTGTCTTTCTGTCTGTTTGTGTGTCTTTATGTATGTCTGTATGTATGTCTGTCTGTCTGTGTGTAGGCCTGACTGTGTGTCCTTCTGTCTGTGTGTGTCTGTGTGTGTCGCACGTGCGTGTGTGTGTGTTTCTGTATGTGTTAGTGTGTGAGTGCGTGTGTGCGTGTCTGTCTGTGCGTGTTTGACTGTGTGTGTGTCTGTTTGTGTGTCTGTCTGTGTGTGTGTGTGGATGCGTGCGTGCGTGCTTGCACGCGTGTGTGTGTGTGTGTGTGTGTGTGTGTGTGTGTGTGCCTGTGTGTCTGTCTGTCAGTGAGCGTATTTGTATGTATGTGTGTGTGTCTGTGTGTGTGTGGATGCGTGCGTGCTTGCACGCGTGTGTGTGTGTGTGTGTGTGTGTGTGTGTGTGTGTGTGTGTGTGTGTCTGTCTGTCAGTGAGCGTATTTGTATGTATGTGTGTGTGTCTGTCTGTATGTGTGTGTGTGCGTGCGTGTGTGCGTGCGTGTGTGTGTGTGTGCGTGTGCGTGTGCGTGTGTGTGTGCGTGTGCGTGCGTGTATGTATGTATGTCTGTCGGTGTTGATGATGTCGGTGTTGATGTCTGTCTATGTGTATGCGTCTGTATGCCTGTCTGTCAATGTGTGTGTGTCTGTCTGTGTGTATGTGTCTGTGTGTCTGTCTGTCTGATTGTTACAGACAGTAATGCATTAAGGTTGTAAGACCCTAATGGGCATCATTTCAATCTATGATCAGCTTGATATTATCTTAATGTGTATCATTTACGCTAAAAAAAAGGAACAACGATGTTTTAAAGCAAAATCAACAGGTTCTGGAAGAGGACGACGAAAACGACGACGAAATATAAGTATTTAAATTTATGTGATTTTAGAAGAATGTTATAAACAAGCGTCTTCATATAAAACAAGTTTTCCTTCTTTCATTGCAGACACTGCTCATCAATACAGCACATTCCAGACGTTGCAAAGGGCATCCGCAAAGATCCCGGGTTTCGACAACTACCTCAACAGGTTGCTGTTCTTAGGAAGCAGATAGAAGATATGAAAAACGACCGAAAGAAAAATAGTTCCTCATTGAGGAAGACTCGAACAGCCATTGTTGATGAAATCAAAGCAATTCGTAAAAAGATCAACGACATTCTTGACAAGATGGAGAAAACAACCGTTCAAGAATTAGACCGTCTGGTAGCTGATCAGGAAATGTCCATTAAGAAAGATATGGAATCCTGCACACAGATGCACGATGAATTAAAGAACATCATAGATGACATACAAAGCAAAGACTCATCAGGCGAACCACCCCTATATATTGGTTTCAAAAAATGTGAAGAAAAAATCAAAAAAGGAAAAGAAATTCTGCAAAACATGTCAAGTGTTGTCAAATACGATTTAACTTTTCGTAAACATAATGGAATAGAAGATAACTTGTCTTCGATGAAGACATTTGGAGAGTTAAATGAATCGAATGTTTTTGGTGCACAACCATGTACATCGCTATTCCCGCGAGATCATGTATTTGCTACAGAAGGCTACAAGGAGTACAACGTGAAGATGAGTTCAGACAGATGTAACTGTGATATTGAAGGGATATGTGGACTGCCTGGTGGAGAGGTTGTTATTACAGACGGCACCAACAAGAAAGTGAAACTCCTGGACCAGGAGTACAGGGTTGTCGACCACTGTGATGTTCCTAAGTATCCACTTGACGTGTGCCACATTGGCGGGAATGAGGTTGCCGTTTGTGTTAACAATAACGACGATAGATGTGAACTTCATTTCATTAACATTACAAAAGGAAAACTTGTGACTACGAGAAAGTTAAGTTTCACCCATAGATGTTACAGCGCAGCTTATCACGGGAGCAACCTTTACATTTCATCACGCACCGCGCTGTACGTCTATACGATGACGGGGAAGCTGATAGAGAAGCTCTATGAGGACAAGTCGATGACGAGAATTGCCATCAGTAACGAAGGGAAGATTATCTACATCACAAACTTCTCAAACAATCAACTTATCACCCTGGACAACCTCGGCAACAAGCTGGCCACATTCACTGATCCTGACTTGTTGAAACCTCGGGGAGTACACGTGACAGCTGCTGGACACGTGTTCGTCTGCTGCCATAACTCCCACACAGTACTGCAGGTTGACAAGGACGGGAAGACGAAGTTGGCCACACTGGCAAGGGAACAAGACGGAGTGTACAAACCTAGAGCTTTGTTCTTCAGCAGCCGCTCTTCCTCTCTGGTTGTCGGCGGAATGAAAGACACGCTTCTCGTTCTTAATGTACGATAAATAATAGATCCAATTACAAGTGACAAAAATACAATTATTTTAACTGATTGATTTTTACTTTAACCTTTCTGGTAAATATAAGCATGGATGGAAAAATGTATATAATACAAGAATCCTATTTGCTTAAACATACATATACCTTTAAATGTTACGTATTTTATTTGCGTTTAGCTACATAGTTATAAAGTTTATCGTGCGCATGTTATACAACTATATCACTGTTGATTTTAAAATGTTATTCACATATGTTATATATCTGGTATGAGTGTGTATGTATATGTATGAATTATTCTCTCTTTAATGTGCAAATAAATACATAGTATACGGGCCGTTTTGTCCATGTGCTTTTAAGAAGCTTCAATAGTTTTACTACTTCTACAAGAGAGTCAGTTGTATGATTACTACATTCACTGGACACCTAGATAAATCCTGTAAGCAAGGGTCTTCTTCATATGTGGAAGAATCAAGCAGAGATGCTATGAAGTACAAATAAAAACAGCAGTTACCTTGATAATACATGTAGTTTTTCGTGTGTTTTTTCAGTTAAAGGCGCACAATAAAGGTTGATGCAAAAATATTTTTTATTATCAAATGCTGAATTGTGTTGAAGTCATAAGACTTGATGATCAATACATGAACAAACAGCATGCGATACGTGTCCAGTTAAAATAATAATACTATTTATACTACTAATATATTTAATTAATAGCTACGTGGTCATTAAGCGCCAAAATGTCGTTTATGATCTGTACACGAATCAGATGTTTCCTTTTTGTTTTCATCATTAAACTTGATTATGCATTAATATAACAATGATATTGAACCAAGGATTTATTATATTAACATGATTATTATGATTCAAAAGAAAGTTTTGGAACTTTGATCTCTATACAAATGCATTTTAAAGGCAATAAACCTACAGTTATGTCGCCAATACAGGTCTGCTGATCTAAATGAAATCCTTAAGGGACACTCACATTTTGTGGGAAGGCATACACATAATAAGCATGTGTAATTGAAGTAAAGGTATATAAAGGTCGATAAAATAAATTAGCAAGAAGTCAACTCTGGATGAATTAGCAATGTGATCCGAAATAAAAATAATGGGGTCACCTGCCGCACAGCGTTTCCGCCCGGGTCGGAATTCATTATTCGAGTCGATGGGGGGGGGGGGGGGGGGGGGTGAGCTTAACATGCTGCAAGGATTGTCCACATGTCTTGAGAAGGCATCACTAAGGGGCGAATCCACTATTTGACGTTAGGTTGCATAACTTACCTTCGCAACCTTTTAAATTGCGCCCCTCCTTCAGAAGAGACGTTTATTTGGTTTGAAGTGTTGGCATGGTGGGGGTGGGGGTTTAGGGGTATTCCCCCAAGAAACAATGGTGTGTGTAAATAGAGCGGGTATTGTGGGCATTGTTCTAAAATGCCACTCTTGTTTCATAAGCAATGTTGTCCGGAAAAAAGCACTTGTGAGTTGGGTCACATCCATAAAGCGTGTCTGGGTCATAAATCAGTACCGTCGGAGACAATAATGTGCGTTTAATATTGCAGGTACTGTTCGCAATGCTGTTAAAGCAGTGTAATTAGGAATAAAAATGGGGTTGGGGTAAGCGGGGGCTGCAGGTACTGTTCGCAATGCTGTTAAAGCAGTGTAATTAGGAATAAAAATGGGGTTGGGGTAAGCGGGGGCTGCAGGTACTGTTCGCAATGCTGTTAAAGCAGTGTAATTAGGAATAAAAATGGGGTTGGGGTAAGCGGGGGCCTGCAGGTACTGTTCGCAATGCTGTTAAAGCAGTGTAATCAGGAATAAAAATGGGGTTTGGGTAAGCGGGGGCCTGCAGGTACTGTTCGCTTTGCTGTTAAAGCAGTGTAATCAGGAATAAAAATGGGGTTTGGGTAAGCGGGGGCCTGCAGGTTCTGTTCGCTTTGCAGTCAAAGCAGTGTAATCAGGAATAAAAATGGGGTTTGGGTAAGCGGGGGCGGCAGGTACTGTCCGCATTGCTGTTAAAGCAGTGTAATCAGGAATAAAAATGGGGATTGGGTAAGCGGGGGCTGCAGGTACTGTCCGCATTGCTGTTAAAGCAGTGTAATCAGGAATAAAAATGGGGTATCAATGCCCGTTGTTTTTGCTATGTATAAACGTATCTTTCCCCCATAGCCATTTCTTTATTCCAGATTACACATGGTCATTCTTTCTTATTCCCGATTATAACGCTCAGGCACATGTCGTCTGAACAGTTTTGCACGAACAATAAACCCTCATTTGTACTATTACCAGCCGCTCCCGCTCACCAGACGCCATTTATTGTTAACCGGATCACACAGATAACGCACCAATAGTAACAATTTCAAGCACTGTGCCTATTCGCCTGATCAGTTAAAACACAGAACCGTCAACGCGTATTGATTGACACCCTAATCTCCCAACATAAAACGAACACAAATAAACTGAATACTAAATTGAGATACGCTGTGTGGCTGGTGCCCCGACCCCGATTTTTTAATTCCGGATTTCTTTGCTCGTGCAGCCAGAGTTGCATTCTAAAGCAATGCGGACGGTACCCGCAATATTTTATGCACACCATTGGCCCGAAAACCGAATTGAGACCGAGATATGCGGTGCGACTGGTGAACCGACCTCGATTTTTTATTCGGGATTTCTTTGCTACTGCAGCCAGAGGTGCATTCTAAAGCAATGCGGATTGTACCCGCAACAATTTATATTACGTTTTATCAAACACTTCGACAAACCTGTTTCCAAAATAATGTTTTGACAATGCTCCGTCAGACGGCCGTTTTGTAAAAAGGTTTGTCGAAGTATTTTAAGAAATTAAACACTTACTCAAACTCTGGTCAAAGATCAAAGGCGGGGCTCCGTTTCATTTAAAGTGGTTAAGTATAAGAAAAGTCTTCATGTTAAGCAACATGTTGCCTTCCGACGTAGCATTTATGACGCAATTTATCACGTGGTATACACACACTGCATGTTCAGTATAGCGATTACAACACAAGATGAACACGCTGATGCGGAAGAAATTTATTCGTTTCCGGATATATCAAGATTTTAAGAGCTACTTAAGAACGTACACCTTTATTCGACGGCATTTCGAAAGTAGGGATTATCGTTTGAGATAATAAGAAATAAAGAAGCAGAGTGATTGCGTTGAACGACTAGTTTCAGATGATGAACCTCAGTGTTCATCCTCGGATGTTCCATGGAATATGTCACATGACACTTCCTCAATGTGTCAACTGGCGCCAGAAATATGTTTGATGTAGACCATATCTGCTTTTCCATCACGCAGTTTATGGGGTTGCCTTTATATGGAATCCATCAATGCCCTGTATATTTACACCATGTAATGCCAGCTGGTCAAAAAATTATATGAAGACGTTTCAGCAGGGACGTCAGTAGTTTACATAAGTGGTCCACGCTATGCAAGGACAACTGCTTAAAAAGATATATGAAGACGTTTCAGCAGGGACTTCAGTAGTTAACATATGTAGTCAACCCTATGCAAGGACAACTGGTTATAAAGATATATGAAGACGTTTCAGCTGGGACGTCAGTAGTTCACACAAGTAGTTCACGGTATGCAAGGACAACTATTCATAAAGATATATGAAGACCTTTCAGCAGGGACGACAGAAGTTCACATTATACAAGGACAAATGATTCTTAAGATATATGAAGATGTCTCAGCAGGGACGAGAATAGTTCACTTAAGTAGTCCACGCTATGCAAGGACCACTGATCATTTATATATATGATGACATTTTAGCAGGGACGTCATTAGTTGTCATAAGTAGTCCACGCTATGCAAGGACAACTGGTCATAAAGATATATAAAGGCAATTCAGGAGGGACGGTAGTCTATCATATGCAAAAACAACTGTCATGCATATCTATGGACAAGTTTCAGAAGGGACTACAGTCGTCACCTTACCTTACCTTATGCCAATATGGAAGGTAGCTATACATCCCAGATTTGTGCCGCAACAGGCCCATTACAAGTGAAATAAATGGAAACATTAACGGTCATACTGCAATACACAGACCAGTTCGTGTACATGTTTCTGAGGATAGTTCTCTTTAGAGTGGTGCAGGGTGACTTACAAAGGGAAGCGATGCTAGACATTTTGTCGAACGAGGGACATAATTTTGGCTGGACACTAATATGGCATTCTGCTGATGGAATTTTATCAGTGATACACTGGAAATACTAAACGAAATAAAGAGCACAGTACTGCCGATCGGATGTTCGTTTATATATAATTATATATATATACTTCTTCTTGGTTTAAAAAGCAACAGCAAAACGTTAAAGTGTGTGTTTATTCATTTTTTTACAATGACTTTCAATAAAACAAAAGACAAAACTTTGTACCTTAAGTAATTTCTCATGCAAAGATTTAACAATAAGTTGAGAATTTGAGTTATGAAAAACTATATCCCTGTCCATACCTTTGCTCTGCTTTCCCATATAAATCCTTATAATTAATAAATGCTTATGTGCGTGGTCAGTCCTGCCTGTATGTCACGATTTGCTCAAACTTGTCTGAAAACTATCTTTGCCTACATACTTAATGAATATTAAAACTTCAACGACGAACGCTTTCGAACAAGAATAGTTTGATTATAACGTGTTATGTTTTGCTCTGGTGGCCTTGTTATTTACTGGACCGGAACCATTTAAACGAAATTGGTCAGGCCGAAGTTTGGCAAATTATTTTTATAGAAAATGACGTTTAAATAAACTTGTCAACGACCATCAATTAACTAAACGAAATAAATATACTTTAAAACTTCAACGACGAACGCTTTGGTTTGGTTTAACAAGTATTTATTGCAGAAGATATTGAATATTTTTATCATGTGTAATTTACAGCTCTGGCGGCCATGTTATTTACTGAATTGGAACCATTTAAACAAATTTGGACAGTGCTTCGTGTCGAAGTTTGCTAAGTTAATGTTATAGAAGATAACGTTTAAATAAGCTTATCAATGGCTTCAATTTGCTAACGACGAAGAATGAAGCACGACGAACGACGAGTGATCACAATTTGAATAGCTAACCAAAAACAAACATCATTGCATATTCTGCATGTATATATATACAATGTCATCGAAGGCCAAAATACTAGAAATGAACACAAATAAACACAAAAATGCGAAGCACCGAACTATCAGGTAATATAATTATGACTTAATCACTATCTGCAAACTCAATAGTATCTGCATCTCTGGACGAAGGGCTTCGTTTATAAGTTACGCCTTTTACAAACCCATTGTTTGTTCCTTTTAGAGAGGCGACAGTTTGTGTAGCACCTTTTCCCTTTGTACGAGTTCTATTCTCATTTTCGTCATTCGTTGAGCGACTATCATCACTATTACTTGATATAATTTCGATTTCATCCAAGTGACTACTCTCTCGTACAAGTGCTAAACGTTTACTTCCCGGCTTGACGTCATTTTGATTAATGGAAGAACACTTTTTCAGATTTGTCAAGTTTTGAAAGTCACTATCTAAGTTGGAAGCACCTTCTACGAGTTTTGTTTGACAAGAATTATTACCCTCTACGTCACATACGACTAAAGCTGAAGTTACTTTGATATGGTTATCAGGCGGTTTGGCACATGCTTGACGTAAATTTTCAGTCACTAAATGTTCATCTTCAGGCATTATAACGCATGTGCCAGGTCCAGCACTAATTTCATCTATTTGTTCGACCAACATGCCGTCTTCTTCCTCACTGCTTGTGTATTCATCCGCAACACTGTGATACGGTGGTGGTGCTTCGTCCATACCAACGACAACCTCATACGAAGGGGGAGCATATAGGCGAGTTAGATTTTCGGTATTCCTCTGTTTGCCTCCCTTGGCGGACTTCTTTTTTGTCCGCTTCTTTCTGAACTCCACTGTGACGTTCGTTGTATTGATGATATATCTACAAAACAAAGAGGTTTTTCGTTTGTATAAACTCAACACCTGCTAACAAATATAATATGAATCCACCCATAGTGCTTTAAATATAATTGAGTTTTGCAGTACGTCGTCTTCGGGCTTTTAACTCATTCAAATAAATGTGTGAAATTGCATCTTCAAACTGATCATAAGCAAAAATACATTACAGACAAGTAACTCAAATTCAGTAATAATACGTTTTGAAATAATGTGCATAACTACAATAATGGAATAATGGAATAAATACTTTTTGTCTAAAGACTGAAAGAAGGGCTTATCTGCATTTTATTCCAAATGCAAATAGTTTACTTTATTTCATGTTTTTTGGTAATTCATAGAGATTTATCAGTAGAATAAAAATGATATTTCACTTTTTTTTTAATTTTAGCCCGCTCTCGTTTCCAAATCAAACGTCAGCGCCGTTCTGAATATCTACCATTTACTAATCGTGTCATATCCTTTTGAGGCTTATCATAACACAGAAAATTTTCTCAGTGTAAGATCGTTATTTATTCCACCTTGTGAACACCAAAATAAATGTTATGACTCGTGGCTAGACCACTCGTGAAGTATAGCTTTAGTGTTCACTCGGTGCATGTATAACAATCTTACACTGAAACAAACACTTAACCTTTGTCAAGCAATCGTTGGACGGACTATTAGGGGACCGAAATATCAATACTATAATAGAAAAGAAGTCTGAAAGGACATGCTTTACCTCTTGTTAACCCGCCTGACGGCTAGGATTATTACCCCAGTTACGAGAATAAGCGTTGTTATAGAAACGGAAGCCGCCACCACCGCTGCAACCTGGCCGTCTGTAAGAGAATCACACACAGGTCATAATGGTCCTGTAGAACATACTTATTCACTATGGCGTAAAAAAAGCGTTTGTCTCCGGTTTCCCGACATACTCTTTTGTTCCTCTTTTGCACACATGTTGGAATGGTTCTGTACAGCGTACTTATTTACTTAGGCGTAAAAAGGCGTTTTCCTCCGGTTTCCCGACCTACTCTTTTGTTACTATTTTGCACACATGTTATAATGGTTCTGTACAACGTACTCGTTTACATAGGCGTAAAAAAGCGTTTGACTCCGGTTTCCCGAATTACTCTTTTGACCATAGGTTATAATGGTTATGTACAACGTACGTATTCCCTTAGGCGAATAAAAACGTTTGTATCCGGTTTTCTGACCTACTCTTTTGCTTTTCCACGCGCCCAGGCGTTATTGCCTTGAGAATATTTTTTGTTTTATTTGTTTTATTTTAATCGATTTAATGTTAAAAAGGGAGTGTTTTAGCCTGCCTGCCTGCAAGCTGGTTTGCTTGCTGATTACAAACTAACCATCCAACCTACCAACCTACCAACCAACCAACCAACCAACCAACCAACTAACTTAATAATAAGATAAATAAACAACATACCGACAGGCTTCCACGTGTTTGCCAGCGCCCTGCTGCAGTGTTCTTCGTCACTGGTGTCGTCATTTCCGCAGTTCTGGTATCCGTCACACAGCGTGCTGACCGGGACACAGATTCCTTTCTTCCGACACCGGAAGTAGCTACGCCCACAGTCGCCCGCTGTGTCTGAAAAAGTATGTTGTAAGTGAGGTTTTTTTTAAGAAACAAAAGTCAGCGGTCTAGTGTCGTATAGGTGAAGCTCCTCACCTAAGAGATTGTTGGTTCGATCCCCACCAGGGTGAGAGTGATCTAGTGTTTTAGTGGTATACATGTCCGCCTTCCCCTAAGGGATTGTTGGTTGGATCCCACCAGGGTGAGAGTGGTCTAGTGTTTTAGTGGTATACATGTCCGCCTTCCCCTAAGAGATTGTTGGTTGGATCCCACCAGGGTGAGAGTGGTCTAGTGTTTTAGTGGTATACATGTCCGCCTTCCCCTAAGGGATTGTTGGTTGGATCCCACCAGGGTGAGAGTGGTCTAGTGTTTTAGTGGTATACATGTCCGCCTTCCCCTAAGAGATTGTTGGTTGGATCCCACCAGGGTGAGAGTGGTCTAGTGTTTTAGTGGTATACATGTCCGCCTTCCCCTAAGGGATTGTTGGTTGGATCCCACCAGGGTGAGAGTGGTCTAGTGTTTTAGTGGTATACATGTCCGCCTTCCCCTAAGAGATTGTTGGTTGGATCCCACCAGGGTGAGAGTGGTCTAGTGTTTTAGTGGTATACATGTCCGCCTTCCCCTAAGAGATTGTTGGTTGGATCCCACCAGGGTGAGAGTGGTCTAGTGTTTTAGTGGTATACATGTCCGCCTTCCCCTAAGAGATTGTTGGTTGGATCCCACCAGGGTGAGAGTGGTCTAGTGTTTTAGTGGTATACATGTCCGCCTTCCCCTAAGAGATTGTTGGTTGGATCCCACCAGGGTGAGAGTGGTCTAGTGTTTTAGTGGTAAACATGTCCGCCTTCCCCTAAGGGATTGTTGGTTGGATCCCACCAGGGTGAGAGTGATCTAGTGTTTTAGTGGTATACATGTCCGCCTTCCCCTAAGAGATTGTTGGTTGGATCCCACCAGGGTGAGAGTGGTCTAGTGTTTTAGTGGTATACATGCCCGCCTTCCCCTAAGAGATTGTTTGTTGGATCCCACCAGGGTGAGAGTGGTCTAGTGTTTTAGTGGTATACATGCCCGCCTTCCCCTAAGAGATTGTTGGTTGGATCCCACCAGGGTGAGAGTGGTCTAGTGTTTTAGTGGTATACATGCCCGCCTTCCCCTAAGAGATTGTTGGTTGGATCCCACCAGGGTGAGAGTGGTCTAGTGTTTTAGTGGTATACATGTCCGCCTCCCCCCTAAGAGATTGTTGGTTCGATCCCACCAGGGTGAGAGTGGTCCAGTGTTTAAGTGGTATACATGTCCGCCTTCCCCTAAGAGATTGTTGGTTGGATCCCACCAGGGTGAGAGTGATCTAGTGTTTTAGTGGTATACATGTCCGCCTCCCCCTAAGAGATTGTTGGTTCGATCCCACCAGGGTGAGAGTGGTCCAGTGTTTTAGTGGTATACATGTCCGCCTCCCCCTAAGAGATTGTTGGTTCGATCCCACCAGGGTGAGAGTGGTCCAGTGTTTTAGTGGTATACATGTCCGCCTCCCCCCTAAGAGATTGTTGGTTGGATCCCACCAGGGTGAGAGTGATCTAATGGTATAGATGTACGTCTCTCACCAGAGAAGTTATGGGTTCGATCCCCACACTAGGGTGACAGTTGTCTAGTGAAATAGATGTCCACCTCTCACTAAAGAGATTCGTGGTCCGAGTGGTGAGTGCTAAAAGATTTACTGTGATCTACTATCGTCTCATAAGGTATAATTACCTTGTTTTCTGCAACTTTCTTTCAAATTAAACTCGGTATCTTTCATTAGAACAATTGTTTTTGACATTCATTTGGTATGATTAAACAAATGTATTAATTGTGGTAAATCTTATTTGGGAGTAAGAGCGCATCTTTAAAGATAAACTTTTATAAAATAAGAATACCTCTAAATGACGTGATGAGAATTTTAAACCCGTCATAAACGAGAGTCGGTTTTCCCTGGTAGTCGAGCTTCAGTCTGTTTCCGGTGGATCTGTAGTCGCGGACGCCCCCCGCAAGTCCCCGGAAGTAGATGTCGTAAAGGCCGTACAAACCCTGGGCCGGTGAGAGGCGGACTGGTCGGCCGTCATGGTAGTCGTAGATATGAAGTCTGTGATAGTATGCATAAGAGGATAATTAACCAGTCGTGTAACATTTTGCTTGCCTTTAAAGGCAATGTCTTCTCGTTCTTGTTGGTTCTGAATTCTTCCAAACCGTGAAAATTGCATTTGCCTTTTTGTACAGGTTATTGTTATTAAAATTGCTATATAGATATCTGGTGTCGTTGCTGCTGTTGCTGCTATTGTTGTAACTATGATTTAATATTGTATTCACCTTCGAATGCCAAAGTCAAGGAATGCGGTAACATATGTTGATAATGGGTCTTCACTTCAACGCAGATATCCGTTTCGTAATAAATATATTAATATTATTCAATGTACAAGTTTAATTTACCAATGGATGCAGCGTACCCTGATAACAATAAATTCAGTGTCATATTGGTTCTGAATATTTTTGCGCTTTTATTGCCTTTTGATGAGAAATTGTGAAATCGATATATTGAAAACTATTTTAATTTATTCATTTTCCCACCATATGCTAAAATATTTATGAAAGACAGAGAGAGAGGGGGGGGGGAGGGGGGAGAAGGAGGAAGAGAGAGAGAAAAGAGAGAAATTTTAGAGAGAGATTGTGTTTGCGAACGAAAGAACACATTCCGAGAAGGACAGAAACAAAGAAGCATTTGTACCGTTTCAAGTACACCACAAAACATCCATAAAAGTGACATATATAACATAATTATTCTCCTAAATGGATGAAGTGACAACCTATTCTAATACGGCAAGAAGTCGAGAAAATGTGAACTTAAATATTTACTCTCGGTACAAAATTCACCCAGGTCTAAATAAACAAGCTTGTCTTGTTTAGTTATGCAAATTTAAGAGTAAGACAAACAGGGGTGGCAGAACTTGAGTGGAATTTTATCACTCAATGGCTTAAGGTGTCTTAGAGTCTCTCAAAAATTGGCGATAAAAGGTTAAAAAGGCTTCGATATGGCCATTGAAAATTATCTTAAGATTTTTACAACAATACTGTCCGTACTAGTAAATAAACGCGGCTTAGAAAACTAGTTGGTAATATTCTTTTTATTCAATCCATCTAGCTTACATAACGGTTAGGGAATGCTATGTGTATATTTAAAAACATATATGTAGACTTTGTATAAAAAATAGATAATTTCACAGTTACAGATTATTTTAACTTTAAAGCTGCATTCTCACATAATGAACGTTTTGACAACTTTTTTCATTTTTTTTTTGTCCTGGAACGAGTCAAGTTTTGCGAAAATCCATGGAAACCAGTTGTATAAGACTGCTGACAAAAAATAAGATCGCTGATTTTTATATTTAAGTTCAAAAATTGATGTTTTATGCATTTTTCTTAAACCGTTAGTAATGGTTTAAGCCATGAAGCATTAATTTTCAAACGGAAATATGAAAATATGCGATCTGATCTTTTGTCAGCAATCTTCCATCATTGGTTTACAGATATTTACGCAAAAATTTGCTCTTTCCAAGACAAAAAATAAAAAAGTTGTAAAAATGGTATATTTGTGAGAGTGCAGCTTTAAGACGAATTTGTATTTATAGATAGTATTTTTTAATATTAACCACGTACCTGTATTTAACTATTTTTATGTAGTATTCGACATGTTTAATTGTCAAAAGCACCCAAGCTATGAACAAAAATGCGAAAGAAAGTTTTTAAGCTGTGTATATTTTTTTTTAAATCGTAGCGTTCTCACCGAATTGGTATTACCCGCGCTAGTTAAATAAGCTTCCCCCGCCCCCCCCCCCCCCCCCCCTACATCCCCCACACCCGCCATCAGCGCATATGAAATTGTGGACTTCGGATTCCACCCATTTTGAACAGCCCCATTGCATACCATACCCCGATTAAATGCAACATGTCGAATTTTAATCCTTAAATATTTACACCTCAACTTCCATTCCTAAAATGAACTGGCTTTCGGTAATTGCGATTATCATCCGATAAACGCAACAGCTTCGGATATGTTCGGATCGCGAATCATCGCATAACAATATACATGAAAACTGAAGTGTTTATCTTGTTATGGTTTGTATCGTGTCAGCAGGCCCCGAAATACAACATTTTAGAATGTGTAAATTTATGATATGTTGAATGTATTGTTGTCATTAGTGTTTCAATTTTAGGTTTAAAATTAGTTCAAGTGGTTGATCTTTTCCCGCGTTATTGTGACGTCATTGATAAACTGTTTCCGGTTACGGTGGTTCTATTTACATAATGGGTGAAAATGAATTACTGAAAGGTTTTCTGAAATGAAATGAAGTATTTTTTTAACAATTCTTGGATGAAATAA
The DNA here is from genome assembly GCF_026914265.1 of Mya arenaria. Taxonomy (NCBI): domain Eukaryota; kingdom Metazoa; phylum Mollusca; class Bivalvia; order Myida; family Myidae; genus Mya; species Mya arenaria. Next base: position 54,061,172 of record NC_069135.1, read on the forward strand.
TGAACTATTGGTGTAAATATAAGTTGCGGGGTGAACGTCATTATCGGGGATATGAACGCATTTGGGCTGGTTAAAGTACGCCTGGAGTCCTTCGGACTCCACACAATTTCACCATCCCAACTGCATTCATACCACGATAATTACATCAACCCAGCAACTCATTAGTAAATTGCTTTAAATGCGCATACCAAGCTACTGTTTGCATATGCAAAGGTGTAGTTTCAGTGTCAATGCTGATATAAATGACGTCACAAAATCTTGTTGTGGGGGATGGGGTCATGCAGTAATTAACAGGTCTTTAATACAGGTGCATGGCATAATTTTTAAACCTGATGCAATTTATTAGATAATTTCTTCATGAATAAGAAACTACGGTCGCTTCGCTGCGCTCCGTTTCCTTGTGTTACTTATTCACAAAGTAAATTACTTAATAAACTCTAACATACACACACATGGCAGCACTTTCAAAAGGGTTAAGATGTTAGGGTTTTTTTGCACTCACCTGTCTATAGTATTCTCATCAGAGATTTCCAAAGACAGAAAGTGCACCATGAGCTTTCGGTCTTGTGACGTCACAACATTGACGTCACACGCCAGGTAGTGTTGATCAGGCTCATCAGGTAGGAACCGGTTTGTGAGTTCAAGAACGAGCGAATCGTTCACGTGCGCGGGTTGTCTGCTGAAGTAAAAATGCGTCATGTATCCATGCTTCGGCTCCGCACATGCGCAGTCTGAAAAAAAATATAAAAAACATATTCTAAATAAGCAAAGATTGAATGAGACACTCGTTCACCGATCATGGGCGTACCTGAAGCCAGGCGAGTAGCTGCCTATGTGTGAGTACGCGGCTGAAACCACATGATTCCGACAAAAATATTTTTTTAAAAATCAGCCAAAGTTGCAGTAAGCGTACTTGACTCCATAATTCTAACACTGTCCATTTTCCAGTAATAAATAACGCACCTCAGAACGCCCAGAATGCATCAGATTGCAGCACAGTTTTCAAAATTTTCCGGGTGTGGGAGGGCATGTCCCCGGAACCCCCTAGCTCAATTATGAATCCTAGAGAAAAGATGGCTAGCTACGCCCCTGGAAGAATGTTGAATTGTATGCCCTCGTTACTTGAGAGGCTCATTGAAGTGTGAGCATTTTTCATTAGTTCTAAAGAATACAGTTATCAAAGAACCATTTTCAAGCATTCTGAACGCCAACAATCAGCTCAATGAAAATAAACCTTAACCAGTTAAGGCGACTATAAATTAATTACTACACTTTCATCCCCGCCAGTCCCCTCTCTTTCCGCCTCCCCTTATATTTTATTGACTCAAATTAAAATGTTGAACTAAGGTCTAATGAAGTGATTAAATTTTCACCAATGTTATCATTACGTCATATGATAAAACTGTTTCCGGTTTGTCGTGTATATGAGAATTCAATTGGGCCGGTCACGTGAGGCATAATAATAAAAGCAAAAATTAACAATAACATTCTTAGTGTTTGGCGCGAATGTTCATACCAGGTAAGTCATTTTACATTTGTACGTAATACTAATATAGTTTAGTTCAAGTCGACACCAGTGTAAAAGGCATTAAATCACGCTCGTCATATGGTTTAAATATATTTATCATTGAAAAAAAAAAAAAACGATCAAAGTATGCAAGGTCGTATAAGAAATATCAAAATATAGGATTATTATATTGCTCGACATGTTATTTGTAAAATGAAATTATAACATATGACAATTATGCAGTTTCAATGCGGTCTCTATTAACCTCTGAAACGCAGGTGCAAAATTGTCAAGCATTGTCACATTTTCCATTCTTTGATACTTAAGTAAATATTATAAAACTCATTAGAGTCTGCGAATATTTTGAGTTATGAGAAGCGTCCGACATTTGACAACGTGAAACGCAGGTGCGGATCCAGGATTTGACGTTGGAGGTGGCATAAGTTAGGGGCGTAACCATTTGACTTGCGCCCCTCTCTCAGAAACAAAATTAATTTGCTTCAAAGTGCTGAAGAGGGGGAGAGGCAATCCCCCAAGAAATTTTAGTCCAAAATGGTGCATTTTGGGCGTATTTCTTTACTCCTTTTCTCATATATTTAAATAAAAAGTAAACTTTGGTGATTTAAGCGGGGGAGGGGGCGAGCGCCAGGGGCGCCACCCTTGGATCCGCGAGTGAAACGTGTCCTGTAATCTACATTATGTTTAAAGGGCCAAACTTGCTCTTCTTGGTATATATGACAGGTTTATGCCTTTCTAAGGAAATATTTTATAAACAATACAGTCGAAACCCGTTGGTTCGATTTCGCTTGGATCATTTTCCTCATTGCTTCGAACTGGACGTTGAGGGCCGATTTTGTTTTACTTTTTGTAAGGATGCGCGCTTGGCATTAGTGGGGTTCGAACCCACGCCGGTAAAGGCAAGTAAAAAAGTAAAATATGGCCGATAAGTCCTCACGGCAACCGGGACATTGACAAATGATGAGGATATGTTAACATCTTAAGGATACATTGATAACATCACGTGATAATGTAAATCAACCAACACCACAGCCGTAATTTGTTTTTGATCGCGTTACTAACGCAATTGAAAATTGTGGTCTTCAAAGACGATACATGTATTTGAGCAAATATAAGCATTTGCTGTAGAGTTCCAGCTTTTGGTAGTTTTGTTTTAACTTTTAACACTCCTCGTGATTTGCCACTTTATTTCGTAATGAAAATAAGTGAATTTACGAACCATGAGCGAGTCCCTTTAAAACAAGGGTTGGGCCTTTAAGTCTTATTATATTACTAGTATATTCATACTGAATTGTGATCTGTCTTTATGACAGGTATTGAAAAACATCTTTGCTTATAAATGATTTAAATTTAATGACTTTTAGACCTATCGATTCTAATAAGCCTGTCATCTTCAAAGACGTGACTCAAACACTAATATGGTTTTCTTCCAAACAATGTGTTAAAAGTCATGAGAAATTAAGCGTTAAATTCTATACAAGGCTGTCGATGCATTTTTTTTTAAGAAAAGATGTATGGATATGTTTTGAATATATTATGGCATTGAAAGGATATCGGAAAGATGTGGCTTGTTGATTTGAGTTACGTGTATAGATTTATGAATTTGTTTCATAAACAACGATTCAATACTTTGTACAAGAGAAATGATAGAAAACACAAAAAGTAAACGAAGACTACGACGACGACGACGACGACGACGACGACGACGACGACGATGATGATGATGATGATGATGATGATGATGATGATGATGATGATGATGATGATGATGACGACGATGACGATTACAACGACGACGACGACGAGGACAATGATATTGATGATGATGATGATGATGATGATGATGATGATGATGATGATGATGATGATGATGATGATGATGATGATGATACTGTTGTTGCAACTATTTCTATAGGGCTACTGCTGCTGTTGTTAATGTTGTTACTGATCATAACTCCGATACTGCTTTTCCACTATTGCTAGTGCTGCTGTAAGAATGATGATGTATTTTGTTTTATTTTGATATTTGACGTTTAACCTAATAATCATTATAATCACACCTGTATTTATTCAAACAAGAATCCTACATCAATATGGTAATAATTATTAAGAGCCGTTCAGTTTTAAGCGAACAAATAAATCATTATAAAATTAAACAAATTACCCCATCAACCTCAAGTAACATTTGATGATAGATCATCTTTGTTTTTACGAGTAATTTGTACCTAAACAAATGACATGCAAATTGGAAAAAAGTTACATCTCAGATTATTATATTTAAGTTAAAAAATTGATGTTTTATGCATTTATTTCAAAAAAAGTTAGTAACGCTATTAGCCATAAAACATTAATTTTTGAATGGAAATATGAAAATCTGCGATCTGATCTTTTGTCATCAGTCTTTTATCACTGGTTTGCAGACATTTACGCAAAAATTTAGTCGTTCCAATGCAAAAAATAAAACAGTTTTCAAAACGTTCAATCTGTGAGAGTGCAGTTGTTAGAAAGATGAGTGTTTTGGCATGTTAACAGTAAATTTGGAAACCTGCGATCTGATATTATGTCAGCAGTCTTATATCACTGATTTTCAGACATTAACGCAAAAATAAACTGATTCTAAGACAAAAGAAAAAAAGTTGTCAAAACGGTCAATCTGTGAGAGAGCAGCTTTAAACAAGATTGAAATTCATTTAAACGATATCTATACCAAAAAAGGGAAGCCGCATTTGCACCGTCTTAAACAATGAAATAATTGAATACTTCACTTTTTTCTTCAGCTTTTAAGATTGTACGCAATTTTCCATACTCTGTATTATTAGCTAGCGTTGTTTACTTAACATTTTGTAAAATTAATGTGAAATAGTCCTGCCCTTAACCAATTAGTCTTTTTGAGTTTAGCAATCTTTAAGCCTTTTAAATTTCTAAGAAAGGTTTCCAAGAAGAAAATTGCTCCATTTAAATCAGGCGAACTGATTCCGTATAATCTAAGTTATAAAACTATTGTTAAAATGCCGCTCAGCACAAGCACGCGACTTGTAAATCATGCTTTAATTGGAGAAATGTCTCGTGTCACGTTAGTTTAACTACGAGAGAGTTTTCCGGACTAGATGCTGCCCAAGAAACGCTAAGTGGTTTCCATAGCAACAAGACTCTCTAAACCGGAAGTTGTATATTGCAGACGACTTCCGGTGCACGCGCTCACGAGCAGTTATGGAAAAGACTTAATTGCGAAGTCTTTGATCAATCATGATATATGACTTAATATGGACCGTCAGACTACGTTGGAAAGCAATTGATTAGAACATTTTGATTAAGATTTTTAGTAAAAAAAAAATCCATGAAGGTTATAAAAAAGGCCGAAGTATTGAACCATAGATTTTTTAAAAAAGTTATTTTTTATGTCTTCTGGAAATTCTTACATACATAAAATTATTCTGTATCCTATCGATTTGTATTTGTTCAAGAAATTTTAAGATACAATTCATGTATGCCTTGAATTGTTTTTATTTTATTTTTTAAAGACATCTTTGCATGGGATTTTTATAAACTAGTAAAAGGTGTTCATTATTAGAAAAAGAATTCAGAATATCTAAGAATATTCACATGTCTATTTTAGAATCAATCCCACGCGCTTCCTTTAATGAATTTACATGACAGACTTTGCTATTTAAGAAAACGTTGAGCTAAACTCTTAATGGAAGCTTTTAAGTACAATTCCGGGCAATTAGATCTACACTCTCCTGGCACCAACTTCTTAGAAGGCCCCAAAAAATGTTTGTTTAGGGTAACCTTCCCAAAATTTCTAGGTAGGGTAGGTAGGGATTTTTTTATTATTTTTTTTTCAAAATCTGTCGTAAGTTCAGAGTGTTTTCTTGCACATGACAGTCTTTCCTACATTCCTGTCATTGCCTGACTTTGTTTTATCATATAAACAATAATTCTGATTGAAATCTGCATTTATCCGCCCTTCGTAACTCTCTGTTCGCTAACGAATATTTTTTTTTGCTCAGAAAAGGAAAAAAATAGTTAGGGTCGTGCATATTTATAGGTAGGGTCGGGTTACCCGAAGCAGACATATTTTTTTAGGCCTAAGGACATTATTTCCTAAAAAAGATAAGATACTTGCATGACACCTAAAATTGCTAATTTAAAGTGACACTCTTATTCAAAATCAATACATAATATATGTTAATTAAACATATATTTTGAGTACTAAACCTTTAACAATTTACTAAGTAATTCATTAATTTAACTAGTAATTACTGATTACACAATTGTAACCGTGTATTTTATAGCTGAACACCCAAAAATATTAAATGATTGGTGAATTCTAAAAGATTTACTGTGCTTTACTATCGTCTCACATGGTAGAAATACCGTGTTTTCTGCACCTTTATTTCAAATTAAACTCGATATCTCGGAACCATTGTTTTCGACATTGATTCATCCTTTTTGGTATATTAAAACCTTTGTATTAATTGTGGTAAATCTTATCTGGGAGTAAGAGTGCATCGTTAATGCATGCAAATTGGAATCTGACAACGATCAAAAAAGGCGCCAAATGAAGTATTCATGCAAAAATATACACGCAAAAACATGACGGTATGAAGAAAAATAAATTGCGAATTCTTGAAAGCCTTTCAAGAAAGATCCAATGTATTGGCACTTAAGTTCAGTATTTTACCATTTGCTGTCTGGACCTTGGGCTTGAAAGAGCTAATGATGCATTGTATAAATCAAAAGACATCGTTAATGTTCGCCCTACGACCGCTTAATGGAATTTCGCTGTAAACTGGCGGGTCGTTCAAATCCCATGGTAGTGATTATTAGTTTGTTTATATTCTGGCCTTTTATTGCAAACTAATACACAGAAACATTATGCTGTCAATTATACGAGGTGTTGGATCGATTACCGATAGGTCTCCTGGGTGTCTAACTGACTCCACTTTATACGCGAGCATACGATACATGTTGAATGCATCCAATGTAGAAAACTGTCGGACTTTTTTTACCGGCGGTCGATCGAACACCTCGGATCGCTCGAGAAAAAAATCGTCCTGGGTGTATATCTGACTCCACTCTAACGCGAGCATACGATACATGCTGAATGCATCCAACGTAGAAAACTGTCGGACTTTTTTTACCGGCGGTCGATCGAACACCTCGGATCGGTCGAGATAATCGTCAGGTGGCACTAACTCGCTCAACATTATATTCGATCAAATGATACGAGATGAATGCGTTAAAAGTAGCGAAAACTGTGAGATTTTTTCTACCGGCCGTAAACTAACACCCAGATCTCGCCGAACAACCCGGATCGGTCGAGGAGATCGTCAGGATGGATCTTACCGGTCCTAATTTATATGCGAGCATAATAAAAGTGTTGAATGTTTCGAATCCCTCAAACACCCGGATCGGCCAAACACCCCAGATCGGTCGAGAAAATCGACAGGTTGGCTCTATTACTGGCCTCAATTTATATGCAAACATATGATACATGAATGTTTTGAAAAACAGTAACCTGTCGGATTTTACACACCAGCGGTTGCTCGAACACCCTGGTTTGGTCGAACACCCCGGGTCGGTCGAGAAGAGCGACAGGTTCTGAATGTCTTTTCTTTCCTTTGTCTATTTAATATTTATATTAGTATAAGAAGTTTATAAAGTAGTTCCATTTCCTTACGCCCTTTTTGCATAAACGCACTATCCATGTTTTGCCCAATCGCGATAGGGGTGGGGGATAGTGCATGTGTGTGTGAGGAGGAGGTGGGGGTTGGAGATATGTTTTAAAATGATCAGATGTCCTGTCCTAGGTCCAAATCAAATTCACTTCTTTTCAAAGCCCGCGTAATTATATAAGCATGTATCTCTACAGATATCATAAAAATTGTATTAAAATGAATGATAATTTTAAAGTGATGCATTTATGGAAACTATTAATGACTGATAACAAGATTGTAACTGAGTATTTAATAGCAGAAAGCGCAATAATATTAAATGATTGGTGAATGCTGAAAGATTTACTATGGTCTACTATAGTCTCATAAGGTGGAAATACCGTGTTTTATGCTAATCTCCTTTAAATTTAACTTAGTGTCCTTCAGAAGAACCATTGTTTTCGACATTTATTCATCCGTTTTGGAATATTAAAACACTAATATTAACTGGTAAACTTTATTTGGGAGTAAGAGTGCATCTTTAAAGTTTACTAAAAATACTATATACAAGAGTATAAAATTTATTACTTTTAAGACAGTTTCGATCAAAATGATCAAGTATTTTAAATAGTGCACGGTTTTTGATAACAGAAACAAAATAAACAATGAACCAGTTATTCGACAGCTGCAAATGATACTCAAATATAACCTTGTTTGAATTAACCATTTTCAAAGACAATAATTCATTCAGAGCCACGATGCAGGGCATATATTTAATTCGTGAGAATGTAGATACATAATGTAAAGACAATGGTCCCATCTATCTTGAAGCAATATTGTTTATTATGAGTAATGAGAATCGTGCTTTGTATAAATCTGATTAAATTTCACAATTGTTTAATTATTATGAATGTACATTTTGGAAGGCGTTCCTATCTGAAATAAACACAATGAACGAGTGTAGTCAGTTAAAATACCGGAAGGCATTTATTTACTTTCAATTTGTAAAAATACCCTATTGAAAAGCGTTGATGCTCATGCTGCTGTGGTAGTGGTGCTGATGTTGCTGTTATGCTGTTTTAAGTACCTAAGAGCTCTAGTTTTAAAGATTAAACCATCCGATGCAATTTCCTATACATGAAAACATTATTGCTATTATTGTTGTTGCTAGTGCTGGTGTTATTTCTACTGATGTTGCTGTTGTGTAAAGAGTTGTTGTTGTTGTTTGTTTTGTTTTTTTGTCAATATTTGTTGTTGTTGTTGCCAATGTTGTGGTTGATGATGTTGCTGATGTATGTTACTGTTGTTGTTGCTACTCCTGCTGGTGCTGCTGCTTTTTCATATTTTAGAAAAATAAAATTACAGTACAGAGAAAAAAGTACACAGGGGGCTCTAAACCACCTGTACGGTACACAAAGAGAATACATTCGCCCACAATGAGAGCAACAACATTACGATGATTACGACTAAATTCGCAGCAGTTGTATATCCTTTAATATCCTCTAAAACTCAAATCCTAGCATGAAACAGTGGATTATATCATTGTATTGCACATTTTTGAGTAGTTAATATTGAATAGTACGTAATGTTATTCTATTGATTATAATATTGATAACATATATTTCACAACATTCAATAATTCAACTATGATGCTTATAAAAGGACTTAAAACGATTATAATTTTTAAATATTTCTTGTATAGAAAGGATAATGCTTCTACTATAGGATTATCCCGCATTAATTTAAAGAAAATTAACATGTTAAGCCCCAGACAGGATAACCTTTTTAAAACAATTACTTCGTACAATCTCTTTTCGACTTCTGACATTATTCATTAACTTACTGTAAGGCTGATTCAAGTAGGTGAAAGTTTGGTGTTCAACATTTCTAAGATTGATTTTCACTTAGAAAACCTATTGATGTGTTCATTGATTGATTGATTAAGTGAGTGAGTGAGTGAGTGAGTGAGTGAGTGAGTGAGTGAGTGAGTGAGTGAGTGAGTGAGTGAGTGAGTGAGTGAGTGAGTGAGTGAGTGAGTGAGTGAGTGAGTGAGTGAGTGAGTGAGTGAGTGAGTGAGTATGTGAGTGAGTATGTGAGTGAGTGAGTGAGTGAGTGAGTGAGTGAGTGAGTGAGTGAGTGAGTGAGTGAGTGAGTGAGTGAGTGAGTGAGTGAGTGAGTGAGTGAGTGAGTGAGTGAGTGAGTGAGTGAGTGAGTGAGTGAGTGAGTGAGTGAGTGAGTGAGTGAGCGAGCGAGTGAGTGAAGGAGTGAGTGAGTGAAGGAGTGAGTGAGTGAAGGAGTGAGTGAGTGAATGGTGATGATGATGATGATGACGAGGATGACGAGAATGATGATGACAATGACGAAACTAATGACGACGATGATCGTCATTATCATCATCATCATCATCATCATCATCATCATCATCATCATCATCATCATTTTAAAGGGATCATCGAAACAACCAATCAAATGTCTTGTACGTACGACGGATGTATAACGCCTGATGCACGAGGATTTTTTTTTAAAGACTTTGTAAACAAATATATCTTGGAGGTGAATTTCTGAGTTTTATGCCAACATTTTTTGTTTATGTTTTGTTTATTATTTACATTGCATCCATTTTGACATTAAAATCGAAAACTTCCGTGCCAAGAAAGCTGACGCGCTATGTTATTGTTTTATTGTAAATTTAGTTTGTTTCAGCCGCTTTGGCAAAAGTGATTTTTTCCTCAATTTATATTTAACCGCAATTATTTTAACTAAAGACTCTAGTAAATATACATATTAGTAATCAATAACAATTAATAACATTTTTTTATGATTCAGAGAGGAAATATGTATTATTATGATGAAGTAGTGTTTCTTATGTACTGGTAAGAGTTAAAATAAATATGGAAATATGGGAATTTTTAAGATGGAAGATGTGGGGTTGAATATAATTATCTGAATATACAGGCAACCTAATGGTAGCATAGCAGAATTGATTATGATTTCTCTTTTTCCAGTTTAATATAGGGTATGGTAAAGTCTTCTTAAAGTACATACCGTCACTATAAGAACATAATTAAATGTACAAACTTAAGAAATTAACGTGGGTTTCAACTTGAAACTTTATTCAAGACAGAATACCTCAGTAGGTCTTCCCCCCGCCTCTCTCTCACCCCCCGCCAATCTCTCCCCCTCTTGTGCCACTATACTCTTTACTACCAATATAGTAGGAATGAGAAATAAGTAAAATGATCCGGTGTGTTCCTATGATTTCTACAATACTATATTATATCAGAATATTGTTAAAGTGATACTCTTATTCAAAATCAGTACATACGCATGTATAACAAACATACTTTTTGAGTTATACACCTTTAATTATTTACTAAATACGCATTTATGGAAAATATCCATCACTTATAACAAGATTGTAACCGTGTATTTAATTTAAAAGCACAATATTAATAAATGATTGGTGAGTGCTTAAAGATTTACTGCGATCTACTGTCGACTCAAATGAGCAGAAATACCGTGGTTTCTGTACCTTTCTTTCAAATTAAACTCAGTATCCTTCATTAGAACCATTGTTTTCGCGTTTATTCATCCTTTGTGATAAATCTTATTTGGGAGTAAGAGTGCATCTTAAATGATATTTTAATGTGATTACACATATTCTCCGTTTAACAAAATGTCTATTTTAAAATTTAGGCCTTCATGCACTATTAACAAATATTAACATTCATATTATTTCTTTGCCTCAGACATACCATCGACTTTTTTCATGATTTATTTCAAAACAGAAGATTCGAATCACGAGGATTTATTTCAAACATAAGATTTAAGTCTGAGGGTTTAAATAGCAGAATGAAACATATCTACCTCAAATCAAATTATTTATATTACTTCATTGACGGTAGAGTCTATTATATCTACCGATTAAGAACAAAAGAATTATTATTTAAATACCACAAAACAATGCCATTTAAACAATAGAAAAGACACGTATATGAATGCATTTAATTACAAGAAATAAACAATAGATTTATAGCCAAAAATTTAAAAGTTACCTTGAATTCCATGAAGAAGAAGAATTCCTTTGACAACCATAAGTATTAAAGACATATTCAAAATTATAATTCACTTCTCGAACTCCAACTCTCTCTCTAATACTCAATATGATATTTAATGAATCAGTTTATCATTGATAAATTCTGTTTAACCCGACTCGAGTCTTTAGCCAATATGATTATATCTTAAAAGGATTAGTTAGCTTAACATAGTCACGTGCGGTAATCAATCATGGTCACGTGATTTCTAAAAATAGACGAAGAATTATTCCTAACAAGAAACAAAGATATTGTTTTCTTTAGAATAATTCATCTATGATCAAAAGGACATTTCTGTCCCACGAAAAGGGTATCCTATTCACTAAATAGGCTTCCGTATTGTGGCAGTCAATATTTGGCCAAAAATGCATTATTGAAATTATCCAATGATTGATTGTTTGGTTATAGCCCACTAACTATTGGATTACAGAGTAAATATGAACTCAATGTTAAGGACTAATGTCAAAATGTTGACTATACACATTTTATTTGATTAATATGTTTGATTTGGTCATAAAATGTTTGTTTTACGGAGATTATGTCGATCTTCTTCCTTCTTAACTTTCCATCAAGTGAAATTCAATCGTTCATTTTAATTTAGATCACAAGGCTCTCAATAAAAAAAGATTTAGCATCTTATGATATCTCTTGGTACCGGAATTAAACGTAAGCCGGGTATACCCAGGGTGTTCCCCAACCCCCTTTCTGCTAACAAAATCGCGTACCATTCGTTTTCTATATAGCCCTAAATAATATAGAGATCGTGTATGTCTGAAACACCACATGAAAACACCTGCGTGCCTTTTTACTGCACATTTAAATAAAACGTACTGCGTACCACTCGTTTGCGTACATAATATTCAATTAAACATTTGGATACCGCATAACGAAAATGTATGCACAATGCACCTAAATTCTGTGTGATCTAGTACGCAGATTAATGAAGGCTTTGGGGAAAACAGTATTTTAAAAGGTTTATTTTTTCTTCCTTATTTTTGTACGTTTATTTATTATCTAAATACAATTATATCCCTTTGCAAATAATTTCTTTTTTCAATGCGTTCGAACGAAACAAACACAAGGGCGTCTGCTTCCCGTCACATGCTTAAGGCGAGTGATATTTTTATAGGTTTGAACATGGATTTCCAATTAAAATTGCATTACCAGATGATGTCACTCGGCCTAAAGGGAAACTCATGTTCAACGATCATTTTACTATTCAACCGTTTCAAAATGAGCATCGATAAATGTGATATATTTCACAATTTTGCAATACCGGTGCGAATGCTTGATTTAAGAATTTAAGAATCGACGCTCGAATTAACTCGCAAGATTTAATCGATCAAACAAGCTCCGACAAGATTGGTTTTTGATTAATTGATTATCAGGTTAAACATAATCAAACCAAGAATTTGAAACTCCTTCATTAAATTGGTTCTGAAAAGATTTAATTATTGAATAACTTCTTTTTTAGTCAGGAAAATTAATCTTCAGTTAAACATGTTGGCATCTTTTGAGAAAAATCAAACGATAATTGGAAATTCAAACAGTCCTTTCAATACCTATTCTAAACGTATATCTTATCCATGTTTGTTTATGAACAAAACATTGATTATTCACAATAAAAAGGCAAAGATACTGTGGAAAAAAGGACGCAAAATATTGAAATAAATTGCTAAACGTATGCATGTAACTATATCTAAAATCCGCAAAAACTTGGTTCTTTGCATTCATGTACATGTATATACATCAAAACTAGAGCAACGCGGAGCGAATGTTAATGCTCGTCTGTTTTAAAATAATGTCGAAACCGGGGTTAAAAGAAGGCAAAACCTTTGAAATAAATTGCCAAAATTATACATGTAACTAAATATAAAATCGCCACAAAACCTTGGTACTTAGTTTTCTGGTATATGAAAAAAAGAACTCGGAGCAAACGAAAAGACTCGTCTGTTAATTAGAGCCGAAAAAGGCAGAAATGGACGCAATTACTTGAAATAAACGTCTACACGTATGAATGTAACTACAGTCGAACCTCGTTGGCTCGAACTCGCTTGGCTCGATTTCCTCGTTGGCTCGAGCTGGATCAAAAGGGCCGATTTTTTATACGGAATGTAAGCATTCCCGCATGGCTCGAACTCCCCGAGGCTCGAGTTATTTCAGCCGGTCCCTCGAGCGAACGGGGTTCGACTGTATATATCTAAAATTTGCAAAAAAACCCTTGTTTCTTAGCTTTCAGCCTTATACGTCAAAACAAGAGCAACGCGTCCAGCTAACAACAGCGCTCGTCAGTCAGTTTATGCACCAGTAATTGTAACCAAGCCCCCCCCCCCCCCCAGGTCCGGGGGTATACCGGAAATAGCCGGGAAAATGGGCCATGTTTTCACCTTCCAAGTGGCCCTGCAGTGCTGGGTGAATGCGGTGGTTTTGTCTTCGTGCCAAATATAGCGGGGAATGGGCCTTATCTAGGGTCCCTGGGGTGCGGGGGCATTTGGCGGGGATTTTACCATATGTTCGTCCCCTGCAGGGCGGGGATTTTACCCGGGCTTTGCTGGACCGCTACTTTCAAAACACAAGTCACCGCTATTCCTCTGACCTGGTGGTGGTGGTGGGGAAGGTGGGGGGGGGGGGCTGTTGTTACAACTGACTGGTGCATTATTAAGAGGATAAAAGAACGCAAAATCTTGAAATTCATTGCCAAACGTATTGAACTACATCTGAAATCCTATTTAATCTTGTTTCTTAGTAGTCCGGTATATGGAAATTAGACAAGAGCAACGCGGAGAGGACGACACCGCTCGTCTGTTACTTTAGGGTAAAAAAGGTGCATAACTCTACCATCATTGCCACAAATGTACGTACTGCGGCGTATCCGTGGTCTAGTGGTAACTCTCACAGATTTACCGTTTTTCCAACTTTTTTATCTTTTTGTCTTAGAATTAGCAATTTTTTGCGTAAATATCTGCAAACTAGCGGTGAAAGTCTGCTGACAAAAGATCATCGCAGAGTTTCATAAAAAAATTGTCAAAACGTTCAATCTGTGAGAGTGCAGCATTAAAATAAAGTATTTTAGAAAGCGTTCGTCTTTGACTGACGTGAAGGATAATAATAAACTGGCATTTCTACAACATGTTTGATGTTCAGAATTCCTGCCTTTGTTTGGAGCCAAAATTGTTTGCGGTTATCAAAACGGCTTGTATCAGTTATGCTTAAAGAATCTTAACAACAAAAAGATGTATCGTATTCAACCAAGAAAATAGTCTGGCGTTATATAAAAAAAACTTTATTAAATATTCAAGAGTAAACATATCAATTGGCTATTAAATCATAAAGTTTGTACTAAGTTTGCGCTAAATGTCATTTTCAAGGGAAGGAACGCGGAATAGCTGTTGCTCGGTCAATCACAGTTACCTTTCCTTCTAGTCAAATTATGTTATAAAAATATTGTACCGTTTAGGTGTTTTTCGTGTTCGTATATACATTGTCTTCCATATTAGAACAGTTAATGGCAGTAGGCGGAGCTTAAGCGTGCAATAAGGAGCTAGAGGATAAACTAGAACGTTAACCTTGTGCAGGTAGCCAACACACGAATGATAAGAACTATACACAACATAAATGCTTGTTGCACTTCGGTGACACATCCTCGGCACCCCAGCGTATCATAACCTTTTCGGCACCCCAGCGTATCATAACCTTTTTGGCACCCCACCGTATCATAACCTTTTTGGCACCCGGCGTATCATAACCTATATGATATCGTATACTTGTAGGTAATGATACGCCTGGGTGCCGAGAATGCGGTGAAAAGGCGCATCAGAAATTCTTACTCAGCAGGGGCGTAGCTAGGACCTAAAAACTTATAGGCTCGATGATTCTATGTGAGTTTTGGGACTTTTATATGCACACTACGCACACTCAAGTATACTCGCAATAATTACAATAAAACCAAGTTCATGTAATACACTCTGAACGTAGTTTGAATAAAATGTTTGAGTAGCTATTAGTTTTCATTGCATTTTTGGTTATTTAAAGCGACGCTCTCATTCAAAATCAAAGCTAAACAAGAGGGCCCTGTATCGCTCACCTGATCCAGTTCAATTACCTTACTGTAATAAGTACATTCTGACCAGGTTTCATATAGATGAAGTAGAAAATATGGCCTCAACAGTGTTTTAACAATGTTTTCTATGATTTGACTTTGTGACCTAGTTTTTGAACTCTGGTTACCCAGTTTCAAACTTGACATAGACTTCATAAACACATACATTCTGACATAGTTTCATGGTGATCAAAGAGAGAATGTAACCTCTACAGTGTTTACAAGGTGTTTCTATGATTTGACCTAGTGGCCTGGTTTTGACCTCTGATTACCCAGTTTCAAGCTCTTCCTAAAGATCATCAAGAATAACATTCTGATCAAGTTCCATGAACATACAGTCATAAATTTGACGTCTAGAGTGTTAACAAGCTTTTCCATCAATTTGACCTGATGACCTATTTTTTGACCGCACTTGACCCAGATTCGAACTTGACCTACAGATTATTAATATTAACATTTTGACCAAGTTACCTGAAGATACTGTCATAAATGTGACCTCTATAGTGTTAACAAGCTTTGCCTTTAATTTTGACCTGGTTAACCCTAGATGACCCAATATCGAACTCGTCCAAGATTTTATTGAGGGTAACAATCAAGTTTCATTAAGATTGTGCCCAAATTGTGACCTCTATAGAGTGTTAACAGTCAAATTTTTGACGACAAACGACGACGGACACAGGGCGATCACAATAGCTCACCTCGAGCACTTTGTGCTCAGGTGGGCTCAAAACTACCTTAGTATTGGCGGGAATGTCCATATACTAGATATCGTGCATGTGGACAGCTGAACAACCTACATTAAGAAGAAGCCCAAGAGGGCCTTTGCCTACTGGCATAAATAAGTTCTACACTGAACTTCCTTTCAAAGGGAAAGAACTACTACGATAACACACAACTCTCTGTACAAAGTTGTCTCCCTTAGAAAATATTGAACCATTTCAAACGTCAAAATCCAGTCATGCATTGGCGGATCTGACTCAGACTGGTTCAAATAAGGAAACAAACTCTCATTGTTGTCTAGCTACCGCATTATTTTTACCAAGATACTATAAAAAACTGTATCGCTTTCACATGCAATTGTTCAAAGACACAGAAAAGGACAGCTCTTCATGCCCTTGACCAGTAGAGCTTAAACACCAATGAATGACTAAATAACACTTGGGTCGTTTTCACATGAAGCATCTTAACAATCAGAAATTTTCTGGTGATCCAATTGGCTTACGCACGGGTGTAAACACTGGTTTTATGTGAAATGATTAACAAACAGCAATAATGGGGTTGTTAGTTGTCAGGTTAAAGCTGTCTCAGCCAGACGACCCGAGTTTGATTCTCGCGGCCTTGGGCATGGGAGTTTGGTTAAGGGCCAATAAGCCGGGTAAGTGGGTATTCTCCCGCTACTCCGTTTCCCCCACAACACAAAACCAACCTCAAGTTACCATAACTTTCTTCATAATCATTGTAAATCACATTACGTTTAGACATGTCAGTTTGTGCACCAGTCAATTGTAACCAAGCCCCCCCCCCCCCAGGTCCGGGGATATTCTGGGATACCTGGGAAAATGGGCCGTGCGAAAATGTATTTAACTACATCTTGTAATTTTCACAGGAGTGGATAAAAGAAAACAAGAATATAAGTAATATACATGTGAATGTATGTTTTGCATATATTTCAATAATAATAGCTTAAAAGTCAAGTATTACACCAATCAAATGCTTCAAAACTCATTCCATGCAAAAATCAATACAATTATAACCATTTTTACAAGAGTGGGGTATGTTCTGTAATAAAGAAAAAACAAACTGTGCCAACATAATGCAAGGCACTGTGCAGAATTGTTGACCCCTAAAGATGCAGTTTTATATTTAGCTCATTTACATATTGCCAGCCAATAATATGAAATTCTATATTTAGCACTTCTTCATATTGCCAGAAAATAACATGAATTTCTATATTTAGCTCATTTTCATATTGCCAGTAAATACCCCAAAATCAAATAAATATTGTGAGCATAGCTGTTTATTAATATTTCCATAAACGCTAATTCTTAAGGAGAAACATAAACACATTTAAAATTTAAAAGCCAAATAAATGCACCATATTGAAATATTAACACCGCTTATATTTGGGGTCGTTTCCCTGTATTTACAAAACTTTAATATCTGATGAAAAAATTATCGTACCTTCTAATTTGCAAAATCATAAACTAACGCTGCATAAAATTCATTAGTTACAAGATTGCTTTGATATCAACTAAACACAGTACTAATTCACATCAGTATGAATTATTTATAATGAACTACCGATATAACACTATCTATAAAATTCTTTTTTACATAGTTTATATTATGTAGAATTATAGAGTATTGAAAGTGACATCCTAAGGACACTCAAAAAAGGAGTAGAATAAAGAAATACAAATTGGTTTATTATATATTATTTTGGGCTTCTAAAATTCTAACTAAATCTACATTGCTTGTAAGAATAATATTAGTATAGGGAAAATCAAGTATTATTATAATGAAATTTGATATATTAATCGACGAAAAAAAGTTCAAATAAATTAACTTGAACTACACAATCATCTTGCAAAGTCACCTATTGAACAGAAATTAATTTTCTGCTAATTGACATTTGGCAGTCCCTAAAATAATGATTTACGAACTCCTAAAAAAAACCTCCTTATTTATCTTAGACAACGTGAATTAACCTTTTCTAAGACGTGTTCGGGACTCAGAGATGCAAAAATCATACAATAAAATATTAAAATTGACATTTTTCAGAAAATGAGTTTATTTGATTCTGCAAGTAAAATTTGTTCATTTAACTGAAATTCTCTCTCTTATGATATGATTACATTCAGATTTCTGCAGGGCCCTATAATGTTTTTAGTATTCATTAAACATTAGCCAGCACATTTATCAACATTTACAATGCCATCAAGTTTCATTGTAGCAATCAGAAAGTTTAAAACCCTGATCATCGTTTCTTATATAGGACAGTGTGTGTATACCACGTGATAAATTACATCATATATGCTACGTCAGAAGGCAACCTTTTGCTTAAAATGAAGACTTAAAACCAAGATAACTTTTCTTTTTCTTCACCATTTTAAATGAAATAAAGGGCTGTCTATTCCGCTTAAATAGCCCCGCCTTTGTTTCATTAGCGGAGTTTGATTAGTTTACTAAATTTTTTCGACAAACCTGTTTCCAAACTAATGTTTTGACAATCATTATGTTCCATGAGGCAGTGGTTTGTCAAAGTGTTTTCAGAAACTAAACTCTTAATCAAAGTCTGGTAAAAGACCGAAGGCGGGGCTCTGTACGTTTCATTTAAAATGGTAAAGAAATTGTTAAGTTATCTTTGTTTAAAGTGTTCATTCAGGGCAAATATTGCCTTCTGCCCTAGCATTTATGACGCAATTTATCATGTGGTATACACACACTGTAGGATTATGCCTATTCATTTGGCAAACATTATATTTCATGTTTGGCACAAGGCATGTTAATTTATTCATAAGACTTAATATCCATAGCAATCAGACATTTATTGGAATTCTTATGAAAAATTATGCTGCATTATAAACAAAGAGTTGTTTTACGACAGTTCAATCAAAATTAATGATCTTCCAACAGATATGAATTTCATTCACCTAATATAAGAATGTAAGTATCTTCCATGGCCGAGATTGTAAGACAGGTTCATGCCAACCCAAGCATACAGTGTTTTGCAGAAACAAGGTTTAAAGAACACAGTTTTGCAGAATACCTTGAGCAAGGGTTGGAATGAACCTATTCTACATGAGCAGCCATGGTAGATGTTATTTTTCCATCTAAGTTAAACAAAATATAGCAGGACTGTATTTTTTACATGGGTACTTTCTTCTCTTTGCCCCCAGTGTACATGATAAGGATTTCAGGAATGGCCAAATGTAAGGATCTACTTTTCTTGAGTGGAAGAATTTGTATTTCAGTAACTTATGTTCTGTTTGGAACCTACTGATGTCCTTTTTTCCCCTTTCAAAACAACACTTAACAAACGAAAATATTGTTTTTCATTAAAAAAAAAGAACCTGCAAAAAAATGCAAATTAACAAAAGTCCAAAAAACATATATTCCTTAAAGATCATTTACACGAAAGCTAACTTAAAATACAAGAAAAAGCCTACACAAAGATGGCAAGAATCATCTTGACAACAGAACAAAATACAGCTATCCTCCAAAATGCTCACAACAAAAATTGAAAACATAAATTATTGAGGAATGATGTTTGCCCGTTTCAGCGACTGTCAAAACCAGTCCAATGTATTTGTCTCTCATAAACCAGTCCAACAATTGAGTCTCTCAGAAACCAGTCCATTAAATGAGTCTCTCAGAAACCAGTCCAGTTAATATGTCTTTCAGAAACCATTTAAATGTTTTGTTTTCATATACCAGTCCAATAAATCGCTTTATGATTACTGGTACAGGTCAATTATTTTACGGCCCATAATTACTGGTAGGTTAATTATTTTACGGCCCATAATTACTGGTAGGTAAATTATTTTACGGCCCATAATTACTGGTAGGTTAATTATTTTACAGCCCCTTTTTAATATTAACTATCTTACTATCAATTAAAGTATAAAACTTAACCATTTTTAAACAAACATTCTTGATCCTTTTATTATGACAAGACCTTGTTGTAATGAAATCAGCCATTTTCTCTCTTAATGAGACAATGCTGAAATAAAGGTTCATTAAGTTATTTTGATCAATATTTTACAATCAAAAAATTTCTAACAAATTTACTCTTTTGCACCAATACCTTAGTGATGTATATGATTATTTGCCTATCAGTACATTGCCCAACTGGGAAGCTGCAGGAATATTTTGGTCTTTAGGCAGATGGCGATTCCCGATAGGTGAGATTTTGAAATGCCTGATAAGCCCTTCAGATTGGTCGGATTTTTTAAAACATGAACGCCTTCAACCTGGTATTTTGACAAATTTCCCTCCTTAAGGGGCAACAGTTGGACAACACCATTTGAAGTGAATATTAATCTCATGGTATGCCTCCCTTCCCCACCCCCAGTTGGGGAAAAACATATTTTTTATTGATAGGTTTTCACAGTTTGGTCCAGTATTTTTCCCTATAAAAGAAAGTATCACTTTTACCTTGCTCTCTCACTCTAACAGTCACACACTTAGTCTGACCATCACGAATAATAGTTAATAAACATATTAAACATCTATACTATTTTACAAGATACCAAAATTTACAGAATATGTCATGTCCACATACAAATCACTACTTATTTTGCGCAGATAGGGCTGTGCCCACTTTGTAACCTAGAATTTTGTTCCAGTCGATTTTCGAGCGGGTGACGGGTAATTGACGTCGTAGAGCCTTGAATGTCGTGTCTCGCATTGTGATGTAGTTTTCAGTGATGGCAGTCTAAAATTAGAATCGGATTATGAAATAAATGGCAAAATTTTAGTAACCTTAAAGGGGCTAGAAACCAGATGATACAACTGCAAGAAAAAAGAGAACTTTGTCAAAATCTAACATAAAATGGTTATCGATGGCAGATTGTAGTTAAAGTAATAGTATTGACAATTCTAGTCTTGTTTTGCGGAAATACTGTATCTGCCGATTTTGGTGTCTATCTGGAGTCTAGTACCTTTAACTTGAAAGATATTCCCTTTCCAGCAACAACAAAAATACCAAGAAGCATTATTAACAAACAAGGGACATAATTCTACAATTAATAAAGCCACAGTTACGGGCCTTGCTGTACATGTGATTATTGTCTTCAGCAACATCTGTACCAAGTTTAATACAAATGTCGAGAATGGTAATCAAGTTATGACCTAGGTTTAAGTTGTTGCCCGCTATTATCAATACCATGACCTTCTCTTCCAAGATGCACTCTTACTCCAAAATAAGATTTACCACAATTAATACAATTGTTTTAATATACTAAAAAGGATGTATAAATGTCGAAAACAACGGTTCTTCTGATGGATACCAAGTTTAATTTTAAAGATTTAGAAAATACTGTATTTCTACCTTATGAGACGATAGTAGATCACCGTAAATCTTTAAGCACTCACCAATCATTAAATATTTTTGCGTTTTCAGCTATTAAAAACACGGTTACAATCTTGTTATCAGTAAATAATATTTTTCATAAATGCATTATTTAGTATGTAGTTAAAGGTCTATCACTCAAAATTTATGTTTGTAATACATGTGTATGTATTGATTTTGAATAAGAAGGTCACTTACAGATGAGCTAAAAATGGTACGAGTACTTTTACTCATTACATTTGACCTAAGTAAGCCTAAGCTAACATAACCAATGCTACAACAACACCTCAATTTTTCCCTTGAAAAACAAGACAAGTTAATAAAACAAACCTGGTACTCCTTCTCAGCATTTTCTACAACTTTGACAAACTCCTTTGCAAACTGTTGTTCATTCTGAAAAGCAGATAAATTACTTAAGAAAAATTACACACCACTGAGGGTCATGAGACATTATAATAAAATTATGCCATATGGCTGAAGTGGTGTGCTATATTTCTTTTATTATACCGAACACTTTTCATTACAAGACAAAAAAAATTATGCAATTTGAATGTGTTTTATTTAACAAACCTGATAATGTTTACTTGCGACAAGTTTTTGCCGTTGTGAAACACTAACCAATATTTGGGCTAAGTTAACAAAGATCCAGTTAACAACGTTGATAGGTCATAACTTAAACAACGTTCTGAAAAATGGGCCCACTGTTTTGCAAAAAAGGTTGTTTAAAATAGTTGGAAAATAAATGTATTTTATTTTATAGCCAGTTGCTCTGACAGCTGGTTCTTATTTGATCTAGGTTTTTATAGCTAATAGCTTACGGTTAACAATATTATAATTGGTAACATATGCTATAAACCCAGTCTAGGAAAGTTAAGCCACGAGTCAACAAGAGGCACATCAGTGCCTGTGCTCCACTGGCCAAAAGGTTCAAGCAAAGACCACCTAACGAACATTTTCGTCAAGTTTCATAGAAATACAATCATCAATTTTTGAGGAGAAGTTATTTAAAAAAATTTTTTACTTTAATAGCTGCTGCCATGTTGTGCAGTGGACCGAAATGATTTGGGCAATTTGAGTAAAGGAGCACCAAACAAACATTTCTGTCAAGTTTTATCGAAAAAAGGTCATCGGTTTCAACGACAAGTCGTATAAAGTTTTTATTATTTTTTAGCTCTGGCAGCCATGGTGTGCAGTGGACTGGAACCATTTAACAAATTTTGGTTAATGACCACCCAAGGAACATTTCTGTCAAGTTTCATCAAAATCTTATCATCGGTTAACATTTAATCTGAATAGATTATGAAGCAAATATCTAACCTGAACAAGAACTGACGAGATAGAATCGACTTGGTGTTTCACTTACACTTTTCGGCCATTTAAGTTACTAAAAATAGCTGTTTCATAAACTTTCAGAATGTCACTTAAACGAAAATTAATGTTCAGTCTATATATACTTTCCTATGTATAAATGTAAGGTTTTTAAATTGATCTTTTTGTGAGAACTTTATGCTTATATGTTTACTCATAAATTATTATTGTTTAAAAATTATTTAAAGATGCTATACGTGAAAAATGAAGACATTATTTTTTTTTCTATTAAAGGGAGGTAATTCAGTAGTAAAATGTAATCAAAGCTATTAAAGCATGGCATTTCTTTTCTAACCATGTTGATATTATTACAGTCTATTCAAGCAAGATGCCTTTTGTTTTTACATAGCACCCATAGGTTCTGAAAAACAAGGAGCACTATTCCCAACAGAAGGATGTCACTCCCTATCATTGCATGAGCATCATAATAAAGAAATGTTTACTCAAACTGCAAGCTGCTCAACTGAAATAGGTATTTACCTCAAGCATACAGTTTTATAATGTGGCAAAATAGTCGGACTACTAGATTGTCATTCGGACTAGTAAAATATGCCATTATGCTAGTCCAACTGGCTAGTAGGTTAAAATGTTTTTCGTGAAGACTGCGGACGAGAAGTCCTTAAATGTTTTTCTATTTTTAACTCTCGCAGCCATGTTGTGCAGCGGACCGGAACCATTTGGGCAATTTTGGTTAAAGGGCATCCCGATGAACATTTATGTAAAGTTTCATCAAAATCTGATAATCGGTTTCTGAGAAGATGTAGTTTAACGTTTTTTTCTATTCTTAGCTCTGGTGCCCATGTTGTGCAGCAGACCAGAACGGTTTGGGCTATTTTGGTTAAGGACTACCCAAGTAACATTTCTGTCAAGTTTCATTGCAATACGATCATCGGTTTCTGAGGAGAAGTCGTTTAAAGGTTTTTCTATTTTTACCTCTGGGGGCCATCTTGTGCAGTGGACCGAAACCATTGAAGCAAATTTGATAAAGGACCATCCAAGGAACATTTCTGTTAAGTTTCATCAAAATCTGATCATCGGTTTCTGAGAAGATGTTCTTTAAAGGTTTTTCTATTTTTTTGCCCTGGCAGCCATGATGTGCAGCGGACCGGAACCATTTGAGCAATTTTGGTTAAGGACCACCCAAGGAACAATTCTGTCAAGTTTCATCAAAATCTGCCTATCCGTTTCAGAGGAGATGTCGTTTAAAGATTTTGCTATTTTTAGCTGTGGCTGCCATATTGTGCAATGGACCAGAACCATTTGAGCAATTTTAATAAAGGACCACCCAAGGAACATTACTGTCAAGTTTCATCAAAATCTGCCGAACCGTTTCAGAGGAGATGTCGTTTAAAGATTTTGCTATTTTTAGCTCTGGCGGCCATATTGTGCAATGGACCGGAACCATTTGAGCAATTTTGGTAAAGGACCACCAAAGGAACATTCCTGTGAGGTTTTGTCAAAATCCGCTTATCAGTTTCAGAGGAGATGTCGTTTAAAGTAAAAGTTTACGCACGCACGCACGCACGCACTCACGACGGACAATCTGTGACGACATAAGCTCCATGGCCTTCGGCCAGTGGAGCTAAAAACCTTTATAACAGCGTATAATACCCATTTCTAGCAGTTTAAGAAAAATGCATAAAACATCAATTTTTGAATTTAAATATAAAAATCTGCATTCTATTTTTGTCAGCAGTCTTATAAAGCTGGTTTCCATGGATTTTTGCAAAAATTGACTCCTTCCAAGACAAAAAAAGAGTTGGCAAAACATTCAATCTGTGAGAGTACAGCTTTAATAGTTTTTTCTGCATCCTTTACATTCAATCCAAATCTGATTTTGCAAGAATCGTTGATATCTCCTCTTCATTTTAACTGCCTAAATTAGCATAAAATTTGACTAATGGAAAACAGATTTTTTAAACATTTCATGCTGTGTGAATATCAAAATATACTTACTGATGTACTAATGGTCTGTTTTATGTCTTTTGAACTTACTAACTGCACATTGCCATCTTCGTAATAATGCACCTGCAAGATAAAAGTTTGACAATAATAACATAATGCTGTAACAAGGCCTTTCCCAGGCCTTTTTAGCGCCCTCATATCCTTGGGGCGGATGTTTCGGTATTTTAAAACAATTGTAGTAAATGTGTTAAATCTTATTTGGGAGTAATATTGCATCTTTAAATATTATATTGTATTAAGATCAAACTCCTGAGCGCATGTGCACATGCATATAGGAAGATTTTTCTAATTAGGCCAAACAAACAAAAAATGATTTGGTTAGGGTTTCATCCTTTTCTTTTTTTAATAAGGCTTTATCTAAGAACGTTATTTTCATCATTGGAGAATGGTGCTAAAGTAATCTTCTGTATGAAGGGTTAATAGTGTTAATCAACGTATTAAAAAAACACTTAAAGCTGCACTCTTAGTCCCAACTAAGATGTACATTACAAGAAATACAATTGTTTTAATTTACCGAAAAGGATGAATAAATATTGAAAACAATGGTTCTCATGAAGATGTCGTGTTTAATTTGAACGAAAGACGCAGTAAACATGGTTTTGCTACCTTATGAGACAATAGTATACCACAGTAGATCTTTTAGGACTAACCAGTCATTTAATGTACATGTATGTGCGTAGTCAGCTATTAAATACAAGGTTACAATTTTGTTATCAGTAATTAATATTTTCCATAAATGCCTTATTTTAGTAAGTATTTAAAGGTCTATTATTCAAAATGTTTGTGTTTGTAATACATGTGTATTTTTTTTACCAACTGACAATAAAAACAGTAGGGAAAAGCCTACCGACGACCCTACCGACGAAATAGGCGCTGTCCCTACCATTTTTATAGTCTGACAGTTGGTAAAGAAAATTTTATTTTTTTTATTATTTTTTTTAGTCTATTTCAATATGTGGATTAAAACCTTTAAAGCTTTATTCAGAATACTTTTAACACCATTCTAAAAAGATGACAACTTCGTTCTAATATAATTACATGTATAGCCTAATGAATTTTTTTTTATATCTAAAGCCTACCTGTTTTTCAAAAGAATGTAACCCAAACCAAACCATTTTTTTTGGCCTTACGATTGTTTGACGGTCATGGAAAACAAGACACATATAGCATATCATACCTGTACTTTAAGTAATCCTACAAGGTCAGTCTTGCCTCCTGATGTCGGAAAGGTTACAGTCCACTGTGAACGCCATCTACCATTCCTGAAGAATGATTGTAACTTTAATCATTGAATTTTGCCGGGAGGTTATAGCATTTTAATAATCAATGATTGTGCAAATGTAACATAACTGAATACAGTATCTTTTCGTTCATGAGCTTTCAAAACAAAGCAAAAACAAGCACTTAATTTGAATTTTGACAAGTCTTATAATTTGTGTCCTTAATAAAAAATATACTATAAATTGAAAAAAACCCATTCAATTTCCAATCCATATAATGCAGGCTATTTTTTGAAATCTCTTTTTAACTGTAAATAATGCAGATTTTAGATTTGAATTCAAACAATTTTTAAACCATTGAATTGCCCAAATTATTTACTGTACACAGATTTCAGATTATAATCCATGAACATATCAGGAGCACTGCAGACACCAGGTCTTGCCTGTTTCAACTTAATTAACGCAAGAGTTATGGGCCTTGCTTTACATGTCCTTACTGTCTTTGGCAACATGTAAACAAAGTTTTATGTGATAATCTTCAACCATTTAATCAGTCAAGGTCAAGATTCAAGTTTTATACATGAGTTTGTCTTTGGCAACATGTAAACCAAGTTTTATTTGATAATCTTGAAGAAAGAATCAGTTATGAACAAAGTTAGATTGTTTTGACAAGTTAAGTATATTATGTAATCTCTTTTTTGTGAACTGGAAAATGTGTCATACCACTGTCTTAACTAAAATAATAGTTATACAATCCAAAAGTGTGCTGTCATTTTCAACGAAGCTTATCCCGAAGCGTTCATGCAAAATATTTGACCCAATGAGGGGGAAAATCTAGATAAAAATTCTGAACCCATTACAAACCAGAAGTTTTTGGGCTGGAACTGGTGGCTCTCAATGCATGCAATGATTGTCACACTGCCTCCCGAGCTAGTTCCGTAGGTTGATGAGACACCATATTTATAAAAGGTTTTGTGGTAACTGGTCAGTTCAGATTCCACTGCGGCCCGCCAGGGTTCTGCTGAGTGATCAACGTCAGCGGGCTGGAAATCCAGGGCCTCCTTCTTTAAGTGGTCGTATCTGTCAGTAACAAATTATAAAAGAAAGTAAATATACAAACAAATATTGGAGAGAGGGGAGCATTGGAAACAGCAGTTTTAATCATCACAATACTGCAAGCCCTTTATTGGTGAATAGTTGGTTTGCTGGAATTTTTTTACAAAGCCAGACTTGTTCTTGTTATTTTGACCAAGAAGTATAAGGATGTCTTTCTATTTTGGGGCCGAATGCACTGTACCCCACCTTCAAATATAATTATTTTTCATCAATTTCCAGTTGTTAAAAATTCTCCTTGAGATACCCAGTTTATGTGGCAAACAAAATTATCAAAATCAGATAAAGTATAGACAAAATATATGCCTTTTTGCCCGCAAAATACTATCATTCGAATCCAGTCATCACTTATTAGTAATGTTATTGTCTACATGACACATGGATTCACATCCACTTCATTCGTAGTTAAGAAAAGGATTTTTTCATATCTAAATTAAATTCCCCTTTTCAAGCATAATTCCCCTTTCAGCTTTTGAAGGGCCTGTGCCCTAAATCCCAAAGAGCTGAGAGAGAAAGCCCTTTATTTTCATATAGTAAGAAGGAAGACAGGTTGGTCAATATATCTACCAGTGACTTGTTGTAAATTTTGATTTCTTAGATTTTTTATGGGGAGAGGGCGGGGTGACAAAAACAAAAGGTTTACCTAAATGTCTGTTTGGTTCGGGGATCTAGAAATCTGGACTCTCCCAAATCCCCATGCTCCGTTATCAAGCACTGCAGATGAAAAAGAAGAACTCAACCATGTACTCATTTTGTACAACTTTCAGTGTGCATAATTATTAGACCATTTAAATGGTTGTGGTGACCACTTTTTACATTGTTGAATTTATTGCAGGTATGCTGAGAAAAGAAGACATACAAAATCTTGCATGACTATGCAGATCAAGACCTACCATATTAGGATAATTTGTAAATAAGTATATAGATATATACATATATTCAATACATAGTACATTTTTAGTTGGATTTTAAACACACGTGAAACACTATTCCTGATATAAACATCTGACTGGTTACCTGTTCTTCGGAGCCATCCACTTTACAAGGTGTGAACTGGTCTCGATTGTACTGGGCAAAAGACCTAAAATAGAATTAGCGACATGTAACCCTCACAAAAGTTCAATATATGGCATGTAACCATCACAAATGATCAATTAGTGGCATGTAACCCTCACAAAAACTCAATTAGTGGCATGTAACCCACAAAAAAACAACAATTAGTGGCATTTAACCCACACAAAGGATCAAACTATAACATCTGTTAGCCATTACAAATGCCAACATATATATATATATTTTCAACTTCATTACTGTCTAAAATTACGGGAAATTTACTCAAATATGTTGTAAAATAATGAAAATATGACACTCATGACCAAAAATGGCAGTCCTTGACTATGCGGTTAATAAAGTACTTTTCATGCAGATTGGTAGTATCTTGAAAAATACCATTTATATCAACCAATTGGTCTTGAATCCTAGTACACTGATGGGAAATTTTGAAGAACTTTGTAGTGCAAGTCAAACTAAAAATATTTCAAAAATATTGCCGAAAGTGTTCCGGTTTACATGTAGGTACTAAACAAATATAACTGAACATTGATTGATATTATTTAATCATTCTTATGTGACTTAAAACAGCAGACCAGACTGCAGATTATAGGTTCAAACGGTTATTCATACAACATTTTTTGCTTAGTTTTTTTTAAGCTTTAAAAAAACTTTTCACAACTCTCTATTAAGAATTATTCTTTTCATATTTAACATTATGACTGAAACAAAATGATACAAATTGATTAATTTATCATAATGACAGGCAAATAATGCAGGCCATGACAGCATTTATCAATAAATAACTTCCTTAATTTCTCTCAAACATGTACACTTACCAGGATTTAAATTGAACTACATGTGTATAAGACACTTGCACTTTTACAAGTGGCTTTTGTGTATACTGGCAAAATCACAAGACAAACTTCAAGAGTCTGCTTTTACTTATCATAACATTAAACATAATTCCCATTCTTTTTCAATGGAAATGAAACTTGGTACATATGTTACCAATGTATAGAATGGTTTTGTGTTCTTGTTTATTAGATTTTCTGGACCTAGTTGGTTGTTCTGTGACCATCTTGCTTGTTTTCAAGTGGTCGAAATTAACACTTGCCTGCAAGCCCTGCGCTGGTAAAATGTCATCCAGGCATGCTAAATTTCTGAACTTTATATAGCAGGGGTTGTTCAAAAATTTGATGCTAAGCAATAGTATAACTATTCGGGCTTGTTCATCCAAAAGTCTAATTTCAATTAATGAGTTTCTAGTAATAAAAAAAATTGAAAGATTTATGTACTAATGCTTTGTCTTTTTAGTCAAACCTGGGACATAACACAATAATTGCAGTGCTCCAGCCAGGATTTGAAAAGGGCAGGGTGGAGTTTTGAAAAGGGCAAACTACATGAGTCGTGTAGGGGTGATTGAGGGTGGTTGTGGGAGGGGTCCACCCCGTCACAAGGTGTTTTTGTCTTTTTTGGGGGGGGGGGGGTCTCCACCTAGGATTTGTTTTGTTTTCATACTCAATTTAAATCATTTTCCATGATTTCCAGACTTGAATAAAGAAAGTTTGTTTTTTTCTCCAAATTTGGTAGGGTGTGTTTGAATATCAAAATTAAAATTTGTCTTTTTGTCTGTGGTAGTATGATTGTACTTGTTTGGAGTCTTCTTTAGTGTAATGGCACATATTTCTAAAAAAAAATCATGTAAAATGAAGAAAAAAACAAAGACAGTTAAACATTTGAAGCAATCAAATAAATAAATACACAAAAAACAAATATGTAGGGGACGAATCTTAGTTTGGTACGATCGGGATTGGGTACGAATGTTACATTCAGCCTGGCTGGTTTTTAATTGTCTTTGGTAAAATAATGTTTAATATGCTAATGTTTTAGAATAAAATGACAATAAAAATCACTGCCCTTGCTTTAAAAATCACTTATAAAACATAGAACATTGATAAAATAACTCCGAAATTCGTTCTGACAAAATGGCGGTTTCGGCGAATTTTGACACTACATAAAGCATCAACATATATTTGTGGGTTACAATGAAATTTTCATCATGAATATTTTACAAATAAACTTTAAAAAAATATTTACTGAAATAGTGATGTATTTGATTGTGTTAGCGCCACCTTTGTTATGTTTACAAATCGGCAGTGGCCGTCTGCTTCAAACAACAATGTTTAAATAGCGATTTTCGTCAGTACAATACAATTAACAATTATTTTAAAAGCTTCACATTTTCTATCGCGTTTTACGAACTTTTCATCATTAAATGAACGAATTCTCAATGTATATTCTGATTGGCTGTCATTCAATAGCTCCGCCTCCTGCCGATGTTTCCCTAGTTGTCTCTTCTTAATTATTGGATTAGAAGATGACCGATTATGAATACACAGGTCGTCTGCTCACTACACAAATACACAATTAGCTGTCATATGACTTGGACAAGGCACATGGGAAGATGAAAGGGCAGTACGGCATATTTTAAGCAGTCAATGGGGGCATGGTGACACCTAGCGGGAACACTATTATCATAAGTATTACGTAATTTGTCTAAATTATGACAGCGGATTAAGGGCTGTCGATCTTTTATAATGATTTCAATAGTAAAAAGGGCACTAACGGGATAATTGGTGCTTATAGAGCATGCACGGGCGCTGCGCCATTGAAAAACGGGCTAGCTGGAGCACTGAATTGTTAGAGTTGTTGACCATACTACCTATTGTTTTCTCTAGCAACATGATGATAAAGAGTTATGGGCCTTACTACCTATTTTCTTATTGTCTCTGGCAACATGATGATGTGGACTTAGTTTCATGAAAATACCCTAAAGGTTAATAGCCTAAATGTTTTTCAGCTATGGCAAATGTTATGTTTATGCAGTCATCACAATACCTCACTTTCAGCAAAATTTTGAACAATTGTGTACAAACTAATGAATTTGTAGCAGCTACTACATTGTAAACACTAGCAGCTTGCATATGCACCAACATTTTTTATAAGAACTTACCCAGAAGCACTTTTCAGCAGTTGGTCATCATTCAACAAGAGTCTCACATCTGAAAATATTACAGTGGTCAAAATTAGATTTATAAAATATTTTATGCGAAACAGTAATTTTAAAATTAAGGCTTGTTCATCCAAAAGTTTGACTTTGATGCTGAAAAGATCTGATAATCCATGACCATTGCTTAAATCTGGTTCTTACACACAAATCTTTATTGCGATTTTTTTTCTGACATTTGAATTAGGCCTAAGGGCGGGCTTAAATTACAGTGAACAGTGAAAAATATAGAATTTATATTTTTACAGTTAGAAACAGTGAAATATCTTTTTTTTTCAGCAAAGCATTTAAAAATGAAGTAAGATTTTTTTTTCTTGTCCAAGAGAGAAAGATTTTCTCTACTAAGCCTAAATGATAAACAATGATACACATTCATATAATCATAAGTTTATAGCCGACAAGCCTGAATATATAATCTAAATACCTATTAACAAAGCACTATCATTTTTACAAACTTGATGCACGTATTTTGCTGCCCATCCACCCCTCGCGCCCCACCCTTCCAGGGCAGCAGCCACTTGTATAGGAAAGTGCACTTTTATTATCTAAATCAAACACCCGGAATAAGACAAAAATCTCACCAAGACTATTTCCTGGTTGATTGTCTTTTTGTTTGTTTTTCTAAATCCTGTCTGTCAAGAACAACATGCTCTCTTGAGTTGCCTGTGTGCCCCCCTGCCCCGCATTAGAGCATAACATTGTTTCATGCTAGAAAGACATCTAGTTAACGTTGTAAAAGTAAGAGTACTATACCGAGACAGATGTGTAAAAATTTAACCTACCTGTGAAAACCTCATTAAATTCTCCTGGTGGTGCATGTAAGATGAAGTCACTTGCAATTTTGGTCTACAAAGAGATATATTATATATACAAATGGAAATGAGTCACTCCTATAGAATTCATGTTCACAAAATGACAAACCACAATTTATCATCATACAAATGTTGCTTTTTGTATAACATGAAACAAGTTTTCATGTTTTCATGACAAACCAATGCGTATCTACTTCAGGTTCCGTAGGATAGGATAACTTCTTAAAATTCAAAGTCGGTTTTCATTCAATAAATCATAATAGCTACACAATATTTCAAAAGCCGGAAGTGATTTATTTCTCCGATCAGGCAACATTTAATGAGAAAATTATCGTTAAACACGTCAGAGACAGACAAGACATCTAATTAATAATCATGAAAACAGTAAGTTTAATTGAACGCAATATTCATATTGATTAATTTCTACACAGAATTATAGAAAACGACGAATTTACCTTCTCTCCGTCAGAAATTACTTCGCCGTCCGACATCTTGGATTTTCGTCACGCCTTTGCGTAGACTGGTTTTCCTATAACTAACACGAAGAAAATGGTTAGAAACAACTGATTTTTTTATTCGGGAAGTTTATAATTTCCCCATGGTATTTTGGTCATAAAATGTAGCCTGTGGAATTCTTAAAATGCCTTTATGAACCAGAATTCAAGTGCACACGGGTGTTCGCTGTGCATTAGTTAAGCATGCCACGTTTTCTATATTTTCTATTAGACTCTTTGCCATCTTTTTTATTATCTTTCATCCCCATGTGGGCCATTAAGTTTAAACACAACGCAAAACTTAAAAATTAGTATGTAGCGTCGACCGCCCGGCTTTTTCTTATAACCTATTTAGCCTCTGTGCGTACTATATTTACGTTTCAACATATTGCATTATGAGTCGCATCGCGAGGTTTGGGCCGCAGTTTCGGACATATATTTGCTTTTATTATCATTTGGGGTATTTGAATTAAAACATTTCAGGAAGTAATTGTAGAAAAAATGATGATATCAGATATATTGAGTAATTTACGTGTTTAAAGGTGAGACTGTATTGCGCATTTTTAATTCTGAATTCGATGTCATTCACATACAGCTAGTACATCACTTACAAAATTACATTATTCAAATGACATGAACATTTAACGCATCAATAATACAACTATCTTAAAAAAATGATTTGTTTAACACAGATTTTTATGGAACATAAATAAAAAAAATGATGATTGATTTTTTGTATTTTAATACGATTGGCCGTTTTAAACACAGACTATGAATGCCGTCAAAGTAAGCCGGGACGAAGTCCGTGGTTGCTATGGAAATCAATGGTCAAAGTCGTTGAAAAATGACGCATCAATGACAAACCTTTAACAGAAATGAGTTTGGAAATAATATATACATAGGAAAAAAACAGTATTTTTTGGCATTTTTATTAATCATTATTTCATTTCTAATAAAAATGTCCGTCGGCCCAAAATCGCGCGATGCGGCTACTATGGTAGCTTATGCTTTAACAGCATCAGCGACAAAGAAAAATGGCGTGTTTTCAAACTGTTTTTATAAAACTTGGAGTTTTAAAATAACTCTGAATTATGTAAGATACCAATGATATACACAAAGATACACTAGCAACTCCTTAAACCAGGGAGATCTTGAAATATCACATGCAAGTTGTCGAACCCTCACTGCAAGGGTGTGGTCCCCAAAAGAGGACACCAGACCCAGAAATACACAACTCCCTAAACTAGGAAGATCTGGAAACATCACATGCAATTTATCGAACCCTCACTGCCAGGGTGCGATCCCCACTGGAAGGCAACAGACGCAGAGATACACAGCACCCCATACCAGGGAGATCTGGAAAAATCACATGTAATTTATCGAACCCTCACTGCCAGGGTGTTGTTCCCACTGGAAGGCAACAGACGTAGAGATACACTAGCAACTCCCTAAACCAGGAAGATCTCGAAACATCACATGCATTTTGCTGAACACTAACTGCCAGGGTGCGGTCCGCCATGAAGAGTAACAGACCGAGATATACACAACATTCCAAACCAGGGAGATATTGAAACATCACATTCAATCAACGCTGCAAAGGTGTGGTCCCCAATGGAGCACAGTATTGGCCAGAGCCTTGCAATTATGTATGTCAAGCCATTTTGCAGCCGATGGGCACTGGAAGACTTGACTACTCTAAACAAAACAATAACAACGGTCATTGTCACTTGACTAATGGCTTCTTGTTGACGCAAAGTGTTCCTTTCGAACTATGAAATGGTCAAACGAACTTATAAAACAAAATCTAACCACTCTTAATTCATGACGACGTCAATATCGAATTTTGACATTGGTTCCCATGTGGGTTTCATTTGCCGATGCCTTAAAGCTAAGTGAACTATTAATTGCAATTGTCTTAACGAAGTACAGCGCCTGTTGACTTTCCAAGCACTAATAATTAATGAGATTAATTGAAATGACCATTCCATCGAAACACGCAATATCTTCATTAGTGATAAATTGTCTGGTCCACTTTTGAAGTATCATTCACGTATAAATTAGTGTAACGGAGTGGATGTGAATATAATATTCATTTTCTCAAAATGTTTCAAGTTGTAGTGTATATCTCTTCGATGTGTATAGCACGTAAGTTTAAATTGAAATATACATTTAATATAAAGTTACTAGTATGTTAAATATTTAGATTACATGACTTAGGTTGCTAAATAGAATTTGTTCTTCTTCTTCGACTTCTTCTTCTTCTTAATTAATTATTCGTCTCCTTCATTTTGTGGCTGATGATATTCTTCTTCTTCTTCTTCTTCTTCTTCTTCTTCTTCTTCTTCTTCTTCTTCTTCTTCTTCTTCTTCTTATTATTATTCTTATTATTATTATTATTCCAAACCGGCTGTATTAAAACCGATTTCCTTTATTTTTACTAGTCGTTGCGTCGGCACCGATTGACGCCGGGTTATGTGACCTGTCGGAGGCACAGAAATGTATTGGAACAGCAACGGAACTCATTCCGACAATCTACTTTAACCCACTCAATAGGGAGCTTCTTACCACCATCAAGGACCAGTTCTGTGGCATAGGGTGAGTTTTTAAATTGAAGGAGGGGCGTGTTTGGTGTTGGCAACTGCATAATTTGTTGGTTAGTCCGCGGCGGAGTTTTTAAAATTGTATATGTTTACCTCTATTTGCTAAATGGTGAGCTGCTTTCCGATAGCATGGAATAGTTCTCTTGTACACTGTCTGTTTTTCCTTTATTGTAAACATGAGCATAGTCAATGGTGTTAATAATAATAATAATAATAATAATAATAATAATAATAATAATAATAAAAACACTTATAAACCGGTTATTTCACAATTTAGACTCAACCCGCAAAGAATGTAACGCGCTTAGGGCTGTGCTATATATCATATTTGTTTTTATAAGAATTTACTATTTTATTTCTCATGCCTGAAAACTTCTCCCAGTCGATTCAACTGTCCAACTGTAGTCAGACATCTGTCGCTCATATATAAAAGTCATAAACACCGTCCGCTTTGTTTTCCATATAGCAATTTGCATTTATAAACAAGAAACAATTTGAATATGTTTTCTTTCCAAGCCTTGAAAATTGTATCCAGTCTATGGATGTGTCTAACTGTAGCAAGACCTCTGTAGCCCCATACCTCACAGTGCTAAACACCATCAGCTTCGTCTGCCACACTGGTAGGAGAAATAATCCGCTTGAACATATTTTCGTTTTCAAAACTTTATCAGCACGTATTTAATATTTAATAATAAAGCAGTAAATTTAAATTATTTCGTTGATACATTTTTAATTTTGTATTTACATCAAAGTGCTATTTTGATTACATT
Source organism: Mya arenaria (assembly GCF_026914265.1). Classification (NCBI taxonomy): domain Eukaryota; kingdom Metazoa; phylum Mollusca; class Bivalvia; order Myida; family Myidae; genus Mya; species Mya arenaria. The sequence goes on from NC_069135.1 coordinate 54,097,082, forward strand.
ACATTTACCGGAATATTTATCCTCGTTGTCTTAAACGTAAAGATGTTTATTTTGTGACTGTTTAGACTGTACTTAAGGTAAAACAATTACATTACAATAAAACATCCCCCAGAGATGATCCATTGCAATAACAACTTTTATGCTTTAAAATATTAATCAGGTTTGACAGTTGAGTCATCTTGCCTTGGTTCAAACGCCCTCCAGAGATGGTCCAAATTCTGCTCTCAGATGTTTAAAGTCGTTGTCGACAATACAATTGGGGATCCAACACTTTCTCTTGCATCGGTGAACAAGGGGCTTTGCGGGTAAGATACTCTAATAATGCTCTGAACGTCGAAGAAAGCTTCAATATACACAAACAAAAACTGGATAATCGAGACCTTGAAAAAGGCGTTCTGTCAGAAACCACACCTGATTTTTGCAGTGGGAGACAGTCTTTTTACATGTTTACGGCAACACGTTCGTGTTCTTTTCAAATGATTTCAAAACTATTTATGTAAATAATTTCTTATTTACGCATTAAGAATTATTAAGGAAAAGTTACTTTTGAACAACCCTCGTACTACAATATCAGACCTCTATTGACCGATAATAATTCAAACTGCACAATCACAGATTGACGGTTTTTATATTTAAAAAAGAAAAGTCTCAGAATTTTTGCATCAATGCCTTCAATTTACTCATGCAAAATAACTTGCAACGGAAGATAATTCAATTGTTTGAAAAACTGTCGAAATGTTCATTTTTCTTAAAGCGTTAGTCCATAAAAACATCAATTTTGTAACACAAATATGAAAAACAGCGATCTGATCTTTTGTCAACAGTCTCATATCACTTGTTTTTTTGTTTACACATTTACACAAAATGGCCCATTCTACGATAAAAAATAAAAAAAGCTGTTAAAACGGCCAATATGTGAGGGTGCAGCTTTAAACAAATTCTATATTAGAACTTTATCATCAAACTTGTTTTTACATCACCTAAACCTTTATTTAATTTTTTTCAATATGTCTGCGATTTGCACTTCTTTTCGTTAACTGTTGTCTGCTGCATAAATTCGGTAAGGCAGGTGCTACTTAAAAATAAGCAGAAATCTGAAGTGCAAATAAACATTATTACTTGACAACATATAATGTTCTATGACGTATTCCAGTGCCTACGACGACGCCAAGTCCTGCACGATGAACAACGTGCGGGAGATATGTGATGTCAGAGGACAAGCGTTCGTCGGAAGTCTTCTTGACGTCTCTTCGCGCGCCAGTAGAGATGCGCTCGGCTGTTGAATCGCAATCGAACAATGGAACTCCAAACATTTATGACTATTTTGGGACGTATATATGTATGTAACGTACGTGGTACACATATTCATTTTCGCCTTTAAATAATTTATTTCCTATTTTTTGTTGTTATAATAGTAAGGCACATTTTTGAAATTGTCATCTGATAAATAACCAGGCTTTCATAATCTTTTAAATGACTTTCATATATCTGTTTTAAAATTTACAACATATACGTCAAACTTGGAAACCAAATAAACATTTTTAATATAAAGTTTTCATTTTGTTTTATTTTCCTAAGCTAAGCATCAATAAAGAGGTATAAAACCTGAAATCTCTGAACTTATACTAAGCACACCAATATATAATGAAAAGTTAACGAGTAACTCTACGTTCGGTAAGTAAAAAAGTCAATCGGAACACCTCGGCTATCTCCGCCATACGACGATCCTCGTTACCAGTCAATCGGAACATCTCGGCTATCTCCGCCATACGACGATCCTCGTTACCAGTCAATCGGAACACCTCGGCTATCTCCGCCATACGACGATCCTCGTTACCAGTTAATCGGAACACCTCGGCTATCTCCGCCATACGACGATCCTCGTTACCAGTCAATCGGAACACCTCGGCTATCTCCGCCATACGACGATCCTCGTTACCAGTCAATCGGAACACCTCGGCTATCTCCGCCATACGACGATACTCGGTACCAGTCAATCGGAACACCTCGGCTATCTCCGCCATACGACAATCCTCGGTACCAGTCAAGCGAAACACCTCGGCTATCTCCGCCATACGACAATCCTCGGTACCAGTCAATCGGAAACTATCTCCGCCATACGGCGAGCCTAAGTACCAGTCAATCGGAACACCTCGGCTATCTCTGCCATACGACGAGTCTCGGTACAAGTCAATCGGGAGACCTAGGCTATCTCCGCCATACGACGAGCCTCGGTACAAGTCAATCGGAACACCTCGGCTATCTCCGCCATACGACGAGCCTCGGTACAAGTCAATCGGAACACCTCGGCTATCTCCGCCATACGACGAGCCTCGGTACAAGTCAATCGGGACACCTCGGCTATCTCCGCCATACGACGAGCCTCGGTACAAGTCAATCGGGACACCTAGGCTATCACCGCCATACGACGAGCCTCGGTACAAGTCAATCGGGACACCTCGGCTATCTCCGCCATACGACGAGCCTCGGTACCAGTCAAGCGAAACACCTTGGCTATCTCCGACATACGACGATCCTCGGTACCAGTCAATCGGAACACCTCGGCTATCTCCGCCATACGACGAGCCTCGGTACCAGTCAAGCGAAACACCTAGGCTATCTCCGCCATACGACGATCCTCGGTACCAGTCAAGCGAAATACCTCGGCTATCTCCGCCATACGACGATCCTCGGTACCAGTCAATCGGAACACCTCGGCTATCTCCGCCATACGGCGAGTCTCGGTACCAGTACATCGGAACACCTCGGCTATCTCCGCCATACGGCGAGTCTCGGTACCAGTACATCGGAACACCTCGGCTATCTCCCCCATACTACTAGCATCGGATGTATGCCAGTGCATTGAGCACTAGTCAACTGTAACCAGGACCCTCATGATCCAGGGATATACCGGGGATAGCGGGGGAAATGAGCTGTATTTTAACCTTCCAGGTTGCCCTGCAGTACCGAGTGAATACGGTGGTTTTGTTTTCACTCCGAAAATAGCGTTGAATGGGCCTTGCAATTTAGGTATCCCGTGTTCGGGGGCATGTGACGGAGATTTTACCAGCAGTTTGTACCCGCAGGGCGAGTATTTTACCCGGGATTGGCTGGACAGAAAGTAAAAGTCCCCGCTATTTCTCGGACCTGGGGTGGGCGTGGCAACAGTTGACTGGTGCATTAGTAAAAGTAGTTCGTTAAATACAAATGACGGCTAAACTATTGGTGTATGCCTGTTCTTAATGTTTATTGTCAGAAAGGCGACATCTTTGCCAGCAAAAATAAAACAAAATACAGCAACACATAGTCAGGGGCTTTCTAAAATTGAATTACTGCGCGGTCTACTTGCAGCGTAGTTAAATGTCAAGAATTCCTGACATTGTAAACCGCCAAAAACCTCCGTAAATGTCACGTAAGTCGGGAGCCTTTAGACAGGATCTTGGTTAAATTTCAAGTTACTCGGCTTGAGCCTGTAGTTTCCATTGTTTTCCACAAGGACAATAATCCTTGAACTAGCGCCACCTCAGGTGTACCTTGGACATAATTAGAAAAGGGCGTAATTGGCCGCTGACAGAAATATATCCATAAAAGGTCTATAGGTATGTAGTTGAAACACTTACATTCCACTATAAGATAAGTATGTTAGTGCATATTTTACTTGTACTAAATGAGGCACATCTTTTTAAAAATGGGTATTTTTCATTTTGTGGCGGCAATCTTAAATTTAAAGCATCGTTGATATTTTTTTTCTGGGAACATCAAATTAAATTAACTTCAGACATCACTTATTCAGTTTATGCATCAAACAAAGTGGTGTTCTTCGGGGACACGGGTCCCCTCTTGCCTACTAAACTAATACCAATACGTTGGAATAGATTGTACTTGATAATGCACTAGTCAATCGTAACCACGGCCGCAGGTGCGGTAAATATCGGGGACTTTGATTTACGGTCCAGCCAATCCCGGATGAAATCCCAGCCCAGAGGGGATACACTGCTGGTCAAATCACCAAATGCCGCCGCGACTCTCGGACATCCTAGATAAGGCCCATTTCCCGCTATTTTCGGCGCAAAAACAAAGCCACCGCATTCACTCGGCACTGCAGGGCCACCTGGAAAATAAAACACGGCCCATTTCCCCCGCTATCTCCGGTATACCACCGGAACTGGTAGGGGTCGTGGTAACAATTGACTGGTGCATAACTGTGGGCGGAATTTTAATATTCCGGCATTTTCATTTCAATATTCGAGTGGCGACCGTATATCTTCTAATTCTGGCACTGGGTCGCAAAGGCCAACACGGCTTGAAATGAACACTTTAAGGGAATAAAACCCGAACATAATTGGATGATATATGGACACAGCCACAAATGTCACAATGACACAATACATGGCAGCGGTTAGCGGGTTTATAATGACACTGTGTGAACAGGACTAGTGTAATCTGGAATAAATACACTGGCTGTGGGGGAAAAAGACGTTTATACATAGCAAAAAGAACGGGCATTGATTTGCTTCCTAACCTGCAGCCCCCCCCCCCCTTACCCCAACCCCATTTTTATTCCTGAGTACACTGCTTTAACAGCAATGCGGACAGTACGTGCAGCCCGCGCTTACCCCAACCCCATTTTTGTTCTTGATTACACTGCTTTAACAGCAATGCGGACAGTAGTGCAGCACCCGCTTACCCAACCCCATTTTTATTCCTGATTACACTGCTTTAACAGCAATGCGGACAGTCCTGCATCACCCGCTCACACCAACCTGATTTTTATTCCTTATAACACTGCTTTAACAGCAATGCGAACAGTATCTGCAGCCTCCGCTCACCCCAACCCCATTTTTATTCCTGATTACACTGCTTTAACAGCAATGCGAACAGTACCTGCAGCCTCCGCTCACCCCAACCCCATTTTTATTCCTGATTACACTGCTTTAACAGCAATGCGGACAGTACCTGCAGCACCCGCTCACCCCAACCTCATTTTTATTCCTGATTACACTGCTCTAACAGCAATGCGAACAGTATCTGCAGTCCCCGCCTCCCCAACCCATTTTTATTCCTGAAGACACTGCTTTAACAGCAAAGCAAACAATACATGCAACCCCGCTTACCCCAACCCCATTTTTATTCCAAATGACACCCCCCCATCGACTCGGATAATGAATTCCGACCCGGGCGGATACGCTGTGCGGCTGGTGACAAACCCCCATTATTTTTTATTTCGGATCACATTGCTAATTCATCCAGAGTTGACTTCTTGCTAATTTATTTTATCGACCTTTATATACCTTTACTTCAATTACACATGCTTATTATGTGTATGCCTGCGCACAAAATGTGAGAGTCCCTTAAGGATTTCATTTAGATCAGCAGAGTTGTTTTAGCGACATAACTGTAGGTGTATTGCCTTTAAAATGCCTTTGTAAAGGGATCAAAGTTCCCAAACTTTCGTTTAAATCATAATAATCGTGTTATATAATAAATCCTTGATTCAATATCATTGTTATATTTATGCATAATTATGTTTAATAAATTATTGCCTTAATTGATTAAAACTAAGAGTACACATCTGATTCGTGTACAGATCATAAACGACATTTTGGCGCTTTTTAATGGCCACGTAGCTATTAATCAAAAATATATTATGTGTTTAAGAAATATAATTGTTTTAAGTGGACACGTATCACATGCTGGTTGTTTATGTATTGATCATCAAGTCTTATGACTTCAACACAATTCAGCATTTGATTATAAAAAAACTGTTTTTGCATCAACCTTTATTGTGCGCCTTTAACTGAAAAAACACACAAAAAACTATATGTATTATCAAGGTAATTGGTGTTTTTGTTTGTACTTCATAGCGTCTCTGCTTGATTCTTCCACATATGAAGAAGACCCTTGCTTACAGGGTTTATCTAGGTGTCCAGTGAATGTAGTAATCATATAACTGACTCTTTTGAAGTTGTAGTAAAACTATTGAAGCTTCTTAAAGGCACATGGATAAAACGGCCCGTATTATATTTATTTATTTCCACATTAAAGAGAGAATAATTCATACATATACATACACACTCATACCAGATATATAACATATGTGAATAACATTTTGAAATCAAGACTGATATAGTTGAATAAAATGCGCACGATCAACATTATAACGTTGTAGCAAAAAGCAAGCGTAATACGTAACATATAAATGTATATGTATGTTAAAGCAAATATGACTCGTGTGTTAAAGTGAACAATCTTTATCCGTGTTAACTTATACTAACACAAAATGTTTAAGTTAAAAAAAACAGTTATAATAATGATCTCTTTCGTTACTTGTAAGTGAATCTATTGTTATTGTTTATCGTACGTTGATAACGAGAAGCGTGTCATTGCATCCGCCGACAACCAGGGAGGAAGAGCGGCTGCTGAAGAACAAAGCTGTAGGTCTGTACACTCCGTCTTGTTTCCTTGCCAGTGTGGCCAACTTCGTCTTCCCGTCCTTGTCAACCTGCAGCACTGTGTCGGAAGTCCAGCAGCAGACGAACACGTGTCCAGCAGTTGTCGCGTGTACTCCGGTAGGTCCCCTCAAGTCAGGATCAGTGAATGTGACCAGCTTGTTGCCGAGGTTGTCCAGAGTGATAAGTTGATGGTTTGAGTTGTTTGCGATGTAGATAGTCTTCCCGTCGTTACTGATGGCAATTCTCATCACCGTGTTATGACCGGACTTCAGCTTCTTTACAAGCTTCCCCGTCATCGTATGGACGTACAGCGCGGTGTGTGATGAAATGTAAAGGTTGTTCCCGTGATGAGTCGCGCTGTTACATTCATGGGAGAAACTTAACTTTCTCGTAGTCACAAGTTTCCCTTTTGTAATGTTAATGAAATGAAGTTCATGTCTATCATCATTGTTGTCAACACAAACGGCAACCTCATTTCCGCCTATATGGCACACGTCAAGTGGAAACATGGGAACATCACAGTGGTCGACAACCCTGTACTTCTGGTCCAGGAGTTTCACTGTCATGTTGTGGTAATCTGAAATAACAATCTCTTCACCAGGCAGCTCACACATCCCTTGAATATCACAGTTATATTTGTCTGAACTCATCTTCACGTTGTACTCCTTGTAGCCTTCTGTAGCAAATACATGATCTCGCGGGAATAGCGATGTACATGGTTGTGCACCAAAAACATTCGATTCATTTAACTCTCCAAATGTCTTCATCGAAGACAAGTTATCTTCTATTCCATTATGTTTACGAAAAGTTAAATCGTATTTGACAACACTTGACATGTTTTGCAGAATTTCTTTTGCTTGTTTGATTTTTTCTTCACATTTTTTGAAACCAATATATAGGGGTGGTTCGCCTGATGAGTCTTTGCTTTGTATGTCATCTATGATGTTCTTTAATTCATCGTGCATCTGTGTGCAGGATTCCATATCTTTCTTAATGGACATTTCCTGATCAGCTACCAGACGGTCTAATTCTTGAACGGTTGTTTTCTCCATCTTGTCAAGCATGCCGTTGATCATTTTACGAATTGCTTTGATTTCATCAACAATGGCTGTTCGAGTCTTCCTCAATGAGGAACTATTTTTCTTTCGGTCGTTTTTCATATCTTCTATCTGCTTCCTAAGAACAGCAACCTGTTGAGGTAGTTGGCGAAACCCGGGATCTTTGCGGATGTCCCTTGCAACGTCTGGAATGTGCTGTATTGATGAACATAGTCTGCAATGAAAGAAGGAAAACTTGTTTTTCATGAAGACGCTTGTTTATAACATTTTTCTAAAATCACTTTAATTTAAATACTTATATTTCGTCGTCGTTTTCGTCGTCTTGCAAACAGACAGACAGAAAGACAGACAGACAGGCACAAACACAGACAGACAAACAGGCAGACCTACATAAACACATATATAAACACAGCAAAATAGACATACAGACAGACACGCAATCACATAGACAGACAGAAACACAGACAAACGGACACATATACAGACATACGCACAGGCAGGCAGACGGACAGACACACAGACAGTAAAAACCACAGGCAAACACAGACACACGGGCAGACAAAATACAGACAGACGGACAAACATACACACACAGAAACAGACAGACACGCACACAGACATACACATAGTTCGGCAGACAGACAGGCAGACATACAAACAGACACACTGATATACAGAAATAAAGACACACACAGACAAACAGACCGACACAAAGACAGACCGACACAAAAACAGGTGGACACACAAATAGACATAAACACAGGCAGGCAGTCAGGTAGACAGTAAGAAATACCGACAGACAAACAGACATACAGACATACAGACAGATAGAAACACAGAAGGACACTCACTCACAGACAGTCATACACACAGTTAGGCAGGCAGGCAGACAGACACACAGTTAGGCAGGTAAGCGAGCAGACACAAAGATAAAAGATACACATATATAGAAATACACACAGACAAACACATACAGACAGGCAGACACACCTACAGACAAACAGACAGACACAGGCAAAGACACAAACAAACACACTCACACACACACAACCTCACACACACGCAAACACACACACACAGACACACTCACGCACGCGCATTAACACGCAAACGTGCTCGCACACACAAACACGCACACACACTCAGGCAGACAGACAGAGGGAGACACACACACACACACACACAGACACAAAAAAATACACAAACACAGACAGACAGATAGACAGACAGAAAGACAGACGGACACATATACAGACATACGCACAGGCAAGCAGTCAGGCAGACAGACGAACAGACACACAGACAGAAACAAACTCAGACAAACACAAACACATAGTCAGACAGAAACATACACAGAAACAGACGGACACGCACACAGACATATACACAGTTAGGCAGGCAAACAGACAGACGGACATACAAACAGACACACTGAAATACAGAAAGAAAGACACAGAGGCAGACCGACGCAAAGATAGACGGGCATACAGAGAGACATAAACACAGGCAGGCAGGCAGACAGACAGAAATACTGACAGACATACAGACAGATAGACACACAGAAAGACACACACTAACAGACAGCCATACACACAGACAGGCAGAGAGACACACATTTAGGCAGGTAAGAGAGCAGACACAAAGATATACGATACACATATAGAAATACACACAGACAGGCACACAGACAGACCGACACATATATAGACAGACGCACAGACAGACGGACGCACAGACAGACATACACACAGGCAGTAAAGCAGGCAGGCAGGCAGGCAGGCAGGCACCGCGCACACACAAATACTCACATACACATAGAAAGAAACAGACAATCACAGATACACGGACAGACAGAATCACAGTAAAACGTACAAACAGATAGACATAAACACAGGCAGGCAGACAGGCAGGAAGGAAGAGAGATTGAAATAAAAACAGACACCGTGATATACAGAAAGAAAGACAAACACACAAACACAGACAAACATACACACAGACAGACCGACACAAAGACAGACGGACACACAGATAGACATAAACACAGGCAGCCAGGCAGACAGACAGACATACTGACAGACAAACAAAACAGACAAACACACATACAGAAAGACACACAGACAGACACTCACCCACTCACGCACAGACAGACATACACACAGTTAGGCAGGCAGGCAGACAGACACACAGATACACATATATAAAGACACACAGACAAACACAGGCATACACACAGACAGACAGACACATAGACAGACAGACACACAGACAGACGGACACACAGACAGACATACACACAGGCATGCAGGCAGGCAGACAGTCACGCACACGCACGCACGCACGCACGCACACGCACACACACACACACACACACACAAAGAAACACAGACAAACATTAACTCAGGCAGGGTGGCAGGCAGACATACTTTCAGACAGACAAGCACACAAAAAGAAAGTCACACATGCCAAGAAATACCACTTTTCATTTCTAAACAAGAGTTAACTTCAGCTACACATTAACCCCTAATTGACCGAGAATCTTCAGGTCAAATTCTCATGATATCATGTTTTGGGAATTGCTGTTGTTTGGGTCAGATTTGGTAGAATGTATTAAATTTGGCAATAAAAACATGAAGAAGTATTCGGTGTTTTACATAATTATTGACAAGTTAAACTTATTACAAACTTATATATATATATATAATTTGTTGTTTTATAATGAGTAACATGAACTGCTAACAACCGTTTTATTTGGAATGTAAATGTTACCTATATTGCAATATTATACCTTACATAAATGTGTCTCTTCTTTGTGTATATAAAGTTGATCGGTCCTTATAACAATGTATTTTAATAAAAAAACTAGTTTTTATGATGTCAGCGGTCCATATCATGTTTTTGGCCGATCCGGACCTCGCCAAAAAAATAATATGGACCGCTGACGTCATACAATATGGACCGCTGACGTCATAAAACTGGTGAGTGCTGCTTGTAATTTTCTCAAGGGCATTTTTTCGCAAGTAAACATTATTAGATTTGTTCAATAAAACACATTAAAGGTACTTTAAAAATTTTAAGTGGTAAAAAAGTGTTCGGTTTAATATAAGAAATAAAACACACCGCCTCGGTCCATAAACACCTTCTGGGGCTGACTGGCCGGTCCTTATAATGTCATATGACCCTCAGTGGAGTGTAATATTTCTTAATTATATATGAATCTTGTTGTTTCATAGGTCGAATTGTATTAAGGGGAATGCTTTACTAAGCGTATAGATGTTGATTTTACAATGGCAGATTTATTGATTTCGCATTTTATGAAAAAACAAATGCTCTTTTATTTATTCATTTTAAAAGCTTTGTTTTTCAGTTCAGTTGAACCCCGTTGGCTCGAACTCCTAGGGACCGGCGAAAATACCTCGAGTCTCGGGAAATTCGAACCAAGCGGTAGTTTTTATCTCCAGTATAATGAAACATGCCCATAACATCCAGTTCGTGCCAAGGAGGAATTCGAGCCAAACGAATTCGAGTCAACGGGGTTCGACTGTATACGTAAACAAAATGGAAAATTCAATCGAAACTTGTTGAAAATACATCATATGTGAAACTGAACCTCCGAATGTAACATTAACTTGAATTATGTTTACATCATCATGAACACATTCTGGGGCATTGCAAATTCATTTTCTTAAAAAAAGATTTGTTTTGCAAATGATTCAATCAAGAAAATTGCTTTGTTTTGTGTGTATCTTGCATTGTCTTCATACCATGACCAATGTAAAAACTTACTCCCCCCATCCTCCCCTACACCTCCCCCAAACAAATAATAAAATGATTCCCCACGATCTTGTCTGTAAAAATGTATACAACCCCGAACAGAACCGACTATGTTCTATTGAAGTTTAAATAAATATATAAGGTCAACATGTTTGGTCATTTAAAACTGTGCTCTCAAATCTTAGTAATAATGCTGGTAATGCTGCGGCTTTTGCTGTTAATACTTCCACTACTGCTACTGCTACTGCCACTGTCACCGCCAGCACCACAATACCTCCTCCACCACCACCACAACCAGTACCACCACCGATAAAGTGATGTTGCATCCCCTGAAACAACTGTCGCTGCTGCTGATACTGTTGTTGTTGTTGTTGTTGTTGTTGCCCCTTCAACAGCACCAGCTACTTCTACAACTACAAACTATCCAATACCTAATACTACTGATGCTAATCTCGCGATAATTAACTATATGCAGTTGTGGACGAAGGGACTACGTTTTTGTCTCAATGCAAGACCCTTCATTTATGTATTTATAATGATGAAGGTTCGAAGAAAAAAAAACATTATTTCCGCAGATTTTTACATTAAAAAAAAAACGACTCCCCGAATCATTTTTCTTCGTGTACAGGAGTCAAAATATAAGTTTAAACATATTTATTTTATATATATATATTATTTATTCATATACAACGATTGTGTAAAAAAAAATGTTATTTCAACATTTTATTATTTACTCTCGTTGACACGATTTCACGCGAGAGTGGGGTCTTGTGTTGTGGTGGGAACCGGAGAACCCGGAGAAAACCCACATGTCCGATTTCGTGACCACAAACCAAATTCACATGCGACCAAGCCGGGAATCAAGCCCGGGTCGCCTAGGTGAGAAGCGAGTGCGCTAACCACTGCGCTAACCGGACAACTAACCCGGAAGTCGATAAAGTTTTGCACCAGTCAATTGTAACCACGCCCCCCCCCCCCCCAAGGTCCGGCGAATAGCGGGGACTTTCGGTCCAGCCAACTACGGATAAAATCCCCGCCCTGCGGGGATATACTGCTGGTAAAATCCCCGACAAATGCCCTCGACCCCAGGGACTCTAGGTAAGGGCTATCCCCGGCCCGGCCCGGACCGGGGGGGGGGGTCGCATGGATACAACTGATTGGTGCATTTGGCTCGTAAAGAATTATGACTGGGTCGTGATTTGGGTTAAAATACATCCTCACGAAGGCCAAATCCTTATAGCCCCTTAAACAACAATACCATAATCAAAGTGTTAAATTAATCGACACAATCAAAGCTAAAGGCGCTACTTGTATTAATACATTTAGATGTTGCGAGTTCAAGAAATATAATAACTAATTAGTTACACTTGTACTTGATGTTTTCAATCTTTAAACATAACTCAAGGGTGTGGCTTAGAGAGTTAAATACCTTTGCCCAGGAGATTATAAACACTATCAAAGATTTAATTCTCAGCTTAGTTATAGTTCAGAAAAAAATGTCTATATTCAGTAAAAAACTATTGTTGAAATATTTGTTTTAGTTTTGAAAAGTATCAAAATATACAAATTGAGATGAAGCGTTAATTAAACCTAAGAAACTTAGACTTTTTCAAAAAGTGACCAAAATAAGAACTCCCATGCAAATAATGCTGGACATAATGGCCATTAAATTTCAATGATTTAGCTGTTGTTTGCAATTTACTAATAAAATTTGACTGGAGAAGCGCAAAACCACTGACTGGAATATTCTGTATACACACAGACAAACCCAGACAGACAGACACAAACACACACACGCACGCACGCACGCACGCACGCACGCACGCACGCACACAAATACACACAGACAGACACACACACTGACAGACACGCTCACTGACAGACAGACAAACAGACAGACACGCACGCACGCAGACACGCACGCACGCACGCACGCAGACACAAACGCACACACATACAGACAGACACACAAACAGACACACACATAGTCAAACACACACATACAGACACACGCAGACACGCACGCACGCACTCACACACTAACACACACAGAAACACGCACGCACGCACGTGCGATACACACACAGACACACACAGACAGAAGGACACACAGTCAGACATACACACAGACAGACAGACATACATACAGACATATATTCATAAAGACACACAAACAGACAGAAAGACAGACCGAGAGACACACAGACAAATACACAGACAGACAAACAGACAGACCGAGACACAGACAGAGAGACACACAGACAAACACACAGACAAACACACCGGCAAAGAGACAGACAGAAAGACAGACGGCCATACAGACAGCCATATAGAATGCCATAAAGACAGCGATACAGACAGACAGACAGACACAATGAAATATGGCATATTAAAAGTAAAAAAAAACAAAGACAAGTAAAGACAAATAAAAGCATAGCATATGTTTAAAGAATACCAGATGATTAATATCTAAATTGAAAGGTAAATGGTACATGTATAGGAATGTTGGGAGGCTAATAGCATAAATTACTTTATAGTCTAAGTCTTGGTATTTATAATAACATTTCATAGAAGAAAGGCTTGGTTTAAAAATAACTTAGATTTATTGTTATGACGATGTTTTGCGAATTCATCCATTAAACGAAATACAGTTTGTATTCAGTATTCTATAAGTCGCAGAGAGTTTATATTCAGTATACCATAAGTCGCATACAGTTCAAATTCGGTATACCATAAGTCGCATAGAGTTTAAATTCAGTATACCATAAGTCGCATAGAGTTTAAATTCAGTATACCATAAGTCGCATAGAGTTTATATTCAGTACCATTATCGCCAAACAACAGTGGCAGTATGTGTAGTAAGGCTCATAACTCTTAGAATGTGTCGAGTTATGTCCCTTGACTATCTGAGAAATAATGAAGAGCATTAGATCCATTCGGAACTCCTCGCCCATTTTTCCGTCGAAAACAAACTCGGATGTATGTCGGTACATCAGTAGAAGTAGATCGTAAAAAATAAATAATAGTAAAAAATGAATCGTTGTGTTTAGCGTGTATTTTGAATCACTAAGTTTTTTTTATTTGATTGTCAGTGAAGCGTATTATTGCAAAGACAATTAAGATTCCCAACAGTAAAGTCATTAAGTGTAATTTCTGAATTGAAAATACTACACAATCTACTTGCAAATGACTTAAATGTAAAGAATTCTGTCATTGTAAACCATCCATATACATCCGAGATTGTTTTTGATGGAAAATGGCCGAGGAGTTCCGAATGCGTTGGAACATAATTATTACGCATTATTATGTTATTTACAGCGTCATGTTATGTACGTGCACGACATATTCATCTTGTCAAACCGCACAGCTAGACATTTTGCCCAAATCATCGTGAGTTAATAGGGAGTACTTAGTTTAAGTGTTTCTCAATATTTCTCCATTCGAATAAAGGTCTTATAATATAGGATCTGACGCGAATAACGAGTCTATATATCATGGTGTACAGGGCCGGTTCCAGGATTAAACGTTAGATGGTGCGTTACTTAGGGGCGTAACCTTTTTAATTGCCCATTTCACTCAGAACCGAAATCTGTTTTTTTTGTAAGTGCTGGCAGGGGGGAGTTTGGGGTACCCCCCCCCCCCAAAAAAAAAGAAAAAAAAGAAAAAAAAAGACAATTTTAGTTCAAATTGTGCACTTTGGGGGTGTTTTATTATTTCAACTATTGAAATGTAAAGAAAAAAATCTTGGACGATTTCAGAGGGGGTGGGTTTGCTCCCCCCTCCCCCTCCCCGATCCGCAAGTGATTTTTAATCAACGAGTTCAAAAAATGTGTTAGTAGGCAAGGCTTTGTTGTCAGTGTTGACCAATAAAAAATAAAGCATAGTCTAATAATAAACATAGGTAAAATACAATTTTGTTATGATTGTTTAAACCGGAGAAAATGTTAAGCATGCTTAAACTATTTTTGATCAGTATTAATACTGTGATTGTGTTATTTTAACTTAAATCGTCTTTGAAACATACCTATGATCCACGGCAACGCACACATGGCAACACAGCTGGTCATGGTCACCACAGACCAGCTTGAGCGCCTCCCCGGGGTGCCTCTCGCATCTCTCAAGAACGTCCACCGTCCCTGGCGCTACTGCCCATTTCTTAACGTCCTTCCGGTCGAGTACCGTGTGTCTCTTGTATAAGCCATAATGTTTTATAACACAAATGTCGCAGTAATATTTCGTGCACTGCTGACAGAAATGTTGAGCTTCCGTGTTCAGTCCATCTTCTTCACAAGCCGAACAGGCAAAATCATGGATGAAATCACAGCCCCTCTGAATGGAGGATTCAAAATTTGATGCCATAGTCCTGCCACAAATAGGGTTAAAACTAAACAAATGTCCTTTCCCTGGCATTCACTACCAACAAGGAAGTAAAATAAACAGCTTATCTCTCGCCTACGTAGGTCACGTGACTGGTTTTTATTGATTGACTTCTTAAACGCAGATTTGTATTGAGTATGTTTAAGTTTCGATATGATTGAATTACATTTGTTGAAATACATAAATACTTTATAAATAGCGTAGCAATCAATCAAACTGTAACACAATAGAAGTTAACAGCGTCAGCTATGTACGACAGTTTAACAGTTTATTTCCTCTAGTTTATTTCGTATTTTTTAGCGGTAATTGATATGCAATTTAAGTTATGTAGTATTTTTGGTAATAAGCTGTTCCATTTAAGGTATAACCTACTCACACAGAATTTAGTATAAGCCCCCCCCCCCCCGCGCAATAATGCATATGATAGAGAAAATGAAAGTGTTCTACTATTTAGATAAAGCATTATAAAAGGCCTTTTTCTGGCCCTCTACTTGTCCATACCCCCCCCCCGACCCCCCATCACCACACACGGCAAATCCCTCAAACAGTATAGTACGAACACAAACATCCTCGACCCCAGTCTTCCATACAATATAGCTCCCATCCCCTTCTCCCCTTCTCCCTTTATTTTCCCTTCTCTTCTCTCCCCTCCTCTCATCCTCTCCCTTCCTCTCCACTCCCCTCCCCTCCGCTTCTCTCCTCTCCTCTCCCCTCTCCTCCCATCATCTTCCCCCTCCCCCTCTCCCCTTCCCTCTCTACTCTCCTCAACTCGCCTCAACTCCTCTCAACTCCTCTCCTCTCCCCTCCCCTCCTCTTATCCCCTCCCCTCCCCTCCCCTCCTCTCCTCTCCCTTCCTCTTCTCCGCCCCCTTCCCCTGTCCCCCCTCCTCTCTTCTCCTCCCCTCCCCTCCCCTCGCTCCTCTACCCACCTATCCTCCCCTCCCCTCCTTTTTTCTCCTCCCATCCCCTCCCCTCCTCCCCTCCTCTGCTCTCTTCTCCTCTTTCCACCTCTCCCTATCTCTCCTCTCCCTTCCTCTTCTCCGCTCCCTTCCCCTGTCCCCCCTCCTCTCTTCTCCTCCCCTCCCCTCCCCTCGCTCCTCTACCCACCTATCCTCCCCTCCCCTCCTTTTTTCTCCTCCCATCCCCTCCCCTCCTCCCCTCCTCTGCTCTCTTCTCCTCTTTCCACCTCTCCCTATCTCTCCACTCCTCTCCCCACCTCTTCCCTCCTCTCTTCCCCTCCTCTACTCTTCCCTCCTTTCCCCACTCCTCATCTCCTCTCCCTACCTTTCCCCACCTCTCATCTCCTCTCCCTACCTCTCCCCTCCTCTCCCCTTTTCTCTTCCCCTCTTCTTCCCACCTCTCCTCTCCTGTCTCTCCTCTCCTGCCCTCCCCTCCCTTCATCTCCCCACCTCTCATCTCCTCTTCTCGCCTCCCGTCTCCTCGCCTCCCCTCCTAACATCTCCCCACCTCTGCCCACCTCTCCTTTCCTCTCCTCGCCTACAGTCTCCTTGCCTCTCCTCGCCTCCCCTCCTAACATCTCCTCTCCTCTCCCCACCTCTCCCCTTCTCTCCGAATCCCCTCCTTTCAGTACCAATGCATTGTCGGCAAATGACAATTATAATTATATTATAATTGCATATATATTGTATGGGTAGTTTGGAATGCTCGTGTACAAAGATCATAATTAACTATGGCTATTTTGAATTTTGAATTTTGCGTGCTCAATGTTTAATATTAATTATTGCAATAACTTATATGTCTAATTTTAATAGAAATAGTGGGATCATTGATAAATAACTGAATTTTGAAATATAAAGGACACATATACTTTGTTCGGAGCGCTTTGATCTGGTGTCAAATTGGGTAAAAACTGCAAAACAATTTTTATTCGTTTTAGCATTGCTTACATTTCCTGTCATTGATGGAATCCATGGATTAATACATAATCATATAAAATAAACAATCATTAACATGTTAGCATATAGTTTGAAAATAGATTGAAAAAAAAATAATTTTCAAAATATCTATTTTACAATTTCTTATCAAATGGCAATAAACGCGCAATAATAATTAGAACCAAAATGGCGCTGAACTTATGGTGATCAGGGTACGCTGTATCCATTTAATAGTAAAGTTAACTTGTGCATTGAATAATATTATTTTATTTATTACGAAACGGATATTTACCTAAAAGTGAAGAACCATTATCAACATCATGCTACCGTATTCACTGACTTTGGTATTCTAAGGTATATACAATATTAAATCATACAATCAACAGAGCAGCATCACCAGCAACAGCAGCAACGATACAAAATATCTATATAGCAATTTTAATGACAATAACCCGGTAATGGTGAGAAGGGCTGTACAAAAAAGGTAAATGCAATTGTTCACGGTTTGGAAGAATTCAGATCCAACAAGAACGAGGCATTGTTTTTAAAGGCAAGCAAAATGTTAGTCGACTGGTTAATTATCCTCTTATACATACTTTCACAGACTCCATATGGAGGACTACCATGACGGCCGACCGGTCCGCCTCTCATCGGTCCAGGGTTTGTACGGCCTTTACGACATCTTCCGGGGACTTACGGGGTAGCGCCCGCGACAACAGTTCCACCGGAAACAGACTGAAGCTTGTCTGACGAGATTTGTTAGGATATTGTTTTCATACTTAAAACAGGAGTATACTGTCGACAAATAATTGATGCAAACGATACTTGTACCAAGGTTGAGAGTTTTTTCTTTGTATTTGTCTACCAACTTACCAACTTACGTACTAGATACATACGCAAAATAATATCAAATCCAGCATACTCCGAGTCTATTTCTAAAATCTGATATTGTTATAATAAAAGTGTTGCATGTTTTACATCGTTCATTCTTGTCCATACCGAATCGAATATTAAATACTGTAAAATCATGCCATCTATCAATATATGTCATTGGTATATTTCAGCATTACATCAAACTATTAAACTGCGAATGAAAGACAACATTTGAATATTTCAAAAACACACTAAAACCAAACAGATAATTAATAAAAATAATTTATACTGAATGTAATGGTCTTGTAATAACAACACTAAATATTGAAATTATTGCGACATAATTAATAAAAACATATCAAATATTTAAAAAAAAACATTAACCAAATGAAGCACAAAAATAAAACAATTTTTTAAAGAACAAACTCGTAATGAGCCACCGTATTTAAACGGTGAGTACCAGACCCAACCTCGCAATGAGCTACCGTATTTAAACGGTAAGTACCAGACCCAACCTCGCAATGAGCTACCGTAATTAAACGGTAAGTACCAGACCCAACCTCGTAAAGAGCTATCGTATTTAAACGGTGAGTACCAGACCCAGACGAAAACCTTTTTTTTTTGTCGACTTTGAGCCAATTATGGCCCATTCTTGAGAATGCTTTAAACCAATTTTCCCTAGTAACCTATATGGGGAGGTAGGTGGGCGTGTCATATTCAGCACTACTTGTTGATGCTTCTCCTACTTTACGAGTGCGTACCAGTCGTAGGATATTCCTACAATTATACAGGGCTACTTTTGGATTGCTTTGAATAATAAAATGAAATTTTCCAGACTGGTGACCTATATGGCATGGTAGGCGGGCGTATCCACTAGTGAGAACACGACTTTGAATTCTGCCACAACTTCTGTTAACAAAGTTATCATAGTGGTGTATGCATTCCAATGTTTATATTGTTCATAAAATACCACGGCATTATTTTTTGCTTTATTATATGTAGTTTTCGGAATAAAAATAAGAAGAGTTTATTTTATAATTCATATAATATTATATTTTGATTGCTTTTGATCGATATTAGAAACAATAAAGCAAACATATATTAGAAAAACATAAATTGCAAGAATGAGCTGGCCATGATATCGTCAGAAATTTCAGCGAACGCCATCAAGTAAAATCGATTAATATACCATACAGTCATTTATGTGTAGTACAACATCATAAAATCAAACCCTGAATGCATGAACGGTCTGATGCGTTTCTGCAATAATACAACTTCCTACGATTGGTACATGTAATTAAAAAGAGGATGTAAATATATGAGAGGTTTGTTTTGGTCTGCAACCACAGATCCTCTTAACACTTGAACAACAACGAAAAACATTAAAAACATTGTTATTGAAGTAAACCTTTCTAAGATGATTTACCTAACGATATGTGCGCTGTTTTGACTTTCAAATGAAAAGGCAAAAGCTATTAAATGCAGTCTGTTTAAGTTAATAAGATTAAACATCAACTATCGTGCAGATACATTACAACGCTTAGAACTTTGAACAAACGCAAGTTATTGAACGTTATGCTTGACAACATTGTACAAAACACAACAAACTAGGCCACAACCCTTGTTATTGAACGTTGTGCTTGACAAAATATAACTAAGAGTTTATTTTTTTTAAGGCTGAACAACAATAGTGAAAAATAAATCGATTAGCAGTTACTTTCTATAGTTCAATAAAAAGAGGAAACTACTAGGACAACTCAAAGTAAAACTCAAGTAGTTAAACATTTAAGGCGAAAACTATGTTTAAAGGCACAACATTAGTGTACGCAGTACTTTGAAATAGAGTATACCCTTATTCTTGTTGTTCAATTTACACCAGTGTTTGTATTTGGTTCATATGAAAGCCCATATTTTAAATACGATGTTTATAGAATTACATATATATATATGTACATGCGTTGCGTTTATAAGTCGCCTGTATAAAACGTAGTCTCTTGTCTGCATTGGAGATATCGAATCGTGATTCATCAATAAATATCACGATACCCCATCGACAAGCACGATTGTCGACCGCCCACTGACGTCAAACTTGACGGTGACGCCATGTGAGAATCACGTCACGATAGTTCTCCTTCAGCGTATGCCCCTCTATAGAAGCCGATTTCTCGCTGTATAGTGGTTGATAACCCTTCCTCTACAGCCTCCAATAAGGTTTGGCGTTGAACGCGCTGTAACAAAACGATCGCGGAGATGACGTGTACGTATGATATTGTTCTGACGTGCTGACGTCATGCGTGGCGCACCTGATCTTGGCCTGTCAAGTCAAGTCAATATTCAAGTCAAGAGTTGATTTTGTAAATAAAGGCTCTGGCCTAAAATGCATTTCAAAATAGTAAACATCATACGTAGTACAATAAGTTGTGTCATAGTACATTTACACATGAGATGAAAAAATGTTCAAAAAGTATAATTATCCTCATTCCTTGATACAATTCATTAGATGAAATATGTACATCATTCCTCACTAGAAATACTAGAGTCAATAGCTTTAATGGGTTTACTCTTCTTTAGAACTTTCCAAAACGAACTGGGATTATCACTACTATTTACTAACGCCAATCTATTCCAATGTTGATACTCGTATAGTTTTCTGTCACAACAATTCTTAAAACATTTCGCCTGTCTTTATAAAACCGGAGATCAGATGCTAATTTAGTAACTCTGAATATACGTAGAGCAGCATATTTTATTGATTTTAATCGGTCACTCTCATCGTCCCACCATGCGGGCTGAGAAGAAACATATCGAAACTTCTGCAACATGCAGCTGCCCGCTTCCTGATATAAGGAAGTATTACAATCTACAGCAGAGTTTACATTCGTGCCTATGGATCCAATCAGTAATTAATACTGATTTTCTAACAAGTCTCTAAATTTCAATAAAAAATCACCCTTTACAGAACTGCGCCAACGGAACTTCTTAATTGAGCCCTGCAAATTTACATAATTTTTCTGTTTATTATCATGTTAAATAATTGGAAACTCTAAAACACATGAAAAATGTCTGAACCATCTCTATCTAAGACCTTAAAATCTTTGTTATACTGAAATAACGAAGAAGACGCGATCATATAATCAACAACCCTAGCACCATCATTTGAAAAAATATGTACAATCGCAACCTTTATCACCAGGAAAGCGACCGTTTAAAAAATGAATATCAAAGATGCAACACAAATTAACGAGATATTTCTCATAGTAATTGCCTCGTAAAATATCATATTTATTACGATGATTATCAAATGTACAACCACCATAATCAGCCTTACACACTCCCTGTTTCATTTATCCGCTGTACTTAGCGTGAATTTTTCGAACTAGCCACGTAAAACGTCCAGCGACAGATTTGTGTGTACGTCAACACTATAGCATTGTCAAAATCCTAGCACGGTTTTCACTTCTTAATCTAGGCATCGTAAATTGATAAAGGAATCGCAACTTTTGTCCGAAAATCGTTTTGAAAATCATTTACTGGGTATACATGTGTCATTTGAGTGATCAAAAACTTCATAGTATAGTTGAATAAGTAGCACGTGCAAAACGTGCGCTGATCCACGCCTGACTCCAGTTATGTGTATTGGAGCATGAATTTGTTGTGTGCATGTACCAGAATCATGAAATAAATACCTCATTGACTCTAACTTCACAATTAAAAGAAACATCCTCTCCTAAACTTCTTCATCAATGTTGTGAAAACTTTACGGTAATGATCCTCCAGTCATTGTTTTATTTCAATTAACTTATTTGTATACATACTTGCAGTTACAATTCCACCTTAAAACTGTTTCTTACTAAAGTAGAAACCCGTTGGCTCGATATCCCAGTGACCGGCCAAAATACTTCGAGCCTCGCGAATATCGAGCCAAGCGGGAATGATTGCAAATAGTAAAACAAAAGCGGTTCTTAACATCCAGTTCGTGCCAACGAGAAAATCGAGCCAAGCGATATCGAGCCAACAAGATTCGACTGTATACGGTTGAAGAATATTTTTACTTAATTATGTTAATGATAGTTAAGCGTTGTCATGACGTCATATTTGTCTTTCGCTGAACGTAAAAAAATCGGCTTGATTCGCAAAGGAAATTCGCTTTTTTATTTTTTCTACGATACCAGGCCCCAATATCACGAAAATACTGAAGTCAAACTCATTCTCAACTCATTTAACCATATACATGTACTTAATTCCATTCGTATGATCTTCGATTCTTGTAGCTCATTATTTAACATTTTGAAAATCAGCGTAACTAAGCCAAATGCCGCGTATAATGTGATTTTTATTTTTTTTACTTGTTTTGAGTTCTGCAAATCAGAGATTACTTATGGTGATGATTACAAGATGGTTTTATTAGTAACATATTGTGATAAGCTGTGATTGACAGTACTTTTATGTTTTAGGTGCATTTGACAGTACATGCATGTATTGGGCTTGTTTCTGAACTTGACTTCACTCAAATTTTCAATGTGTTAAGCTGCTTTCTGAACTTGACTTCACTCAAATTTTCAATGTGTTAAGCTGCTTTCTGAACTTGACTTCACTCAAATTTTCAATGTGTTAAGTTGCTTTCTGAACTTGACTTCACTCAAATTTTCAATGGGTTAAGCTGCTTTCTGAACTTGACTTCACTCAAATTTTCAATGGGTTAAGTTGTTTTCTGAACTTGACTTCACTCAAATTTTCAATGTGTTAAGCTGCTTTCTGAACTTGACTTCACTCAAATTTTCAATGTGTTAAGCTGCTTTCTGAACTTGACTTCACTCAAATTTTCAATGTGTTAAGCTGCTTTCTGAACTTGACTTCACTCAAATTTTCAATGGGTTAAGTTGCTTTCTGAACTTGACTTCACTCAAATTTTCAATGGGTTAAGCTGCTTTCTGAACTTGACTTCACTCAAAATTTCAATGTGTTAAGCTGCTTTCTGAACTTGACTTCACTCAAATTTTCAATGTGTTAAGCTGCTTTCTGAACTTGACTTCACTCAAATTTTCAATGTGTTAAGTTGCTTTCTGAACTTGACTTCACTCAAATTTTCAATGTGTTAAGCTGCTTTCTGAACTTGACTTCACTCAAATTTTCAATGTGTTAAGTTGCTTTCTGAACTTGACTTCACTGAAATTTTCAATGGGTTAAGCTGCTTTCTGAACTTGACTTCACTCAAATTTTCAATGGGTTAAGTTGTTTTCTGAACTTGACTTCACTCAAATTTTCAATGTGTTAAGCTGCTTTCTGAACTTGACTTCACTCAAATTTTCAATGGGTTAAGCTGCTTTCTGAACTTGACTTCACTCAAATTTTCAATGAGAATCTGTTCTTGATAGGTTTAAGCCTTTACATTTTCAATAGCTCATAAAAATGTACAATTTCAACATGACATCATATCTTATACTGTTTCAAGTGTGCAAAACAATTTTAAAAACTTAGTCTAAATTAAGTTATATATCTTGTCTTGAAAGAACAAACACCAAGCAGCTTTTGGCAGAATTTTGTAAATCCAAGCCTGAGGTCATTCCATGTTTAATGCTTGTCGGCACAGGGGGTATTTTCTGTCATATTTAAATAAATATTAACAAAACAGCTTCAATATGAATATTATCATCATTTTGTGGACATATAAAATTGAATGGATGTTTTTCTGTGATGTTTAAGCCTTAAAACGTGAACAAGCCTTTAACTACTCAAACATTTTATAAGGTGCTCTTGCAATAATGTGTGTGACTAATTGTATGTGTTTATTTTTACTATTTATCAA
Organism: Mya arenaria; assembly: GCF_026914265.1. Lineage (NCBI taxonomy): Eukaryota > Metazoa > Mollusca > Bivalvia > Myida > Myidae > Mya > Mya arenaria. Next base: position 54,121,313 of record NC_069135.1, read on the forward strand.
ACAAAATATACATAAATAACATGTTTGAAATATTTTATTTGTTCATATTTTAAACAGTTTGCGCAGGTCATGAATGCATTGTTCCATACAAAACATATTGCCTTGCAATTTCTCAATTTAAAAATGCGTGTATTCATAGTTGAACAATTTAGTTAATAAATTATTGAATACAACTTGGAGAAAAAAAGTTGAATTTATCAGTTGGTACATATGTATACTTTTAAGTATGGTGTTTATGATGTGTATGAACAAACTATTTTACATGTACCTCAGTATTTCAAGACCATTTCGAATGAATAATTAAGGAGAAACAGGTCCTAATCAAAATGATATTTTAAGTACCTATCATGTGTTTCCGGTACACACACTTGCCCGAGGGTCGAATTTTTCGACCCGGACCTGAAAAACATGGTTGATATTTTTTCTTGCATATCTAAAATTATAAGCTTGTGGAAAAGTTGACGTAGAAAACGCACTTTTGTACAGTTCACCAAAAAGGGCGTGCGACGTTGTTTACTGACGTTGTAAAACGCAGTAATTTTAAATCACTAGTGACGTCAAATAGTTCCTCTAAAATGAGAGAAGTCTAGTGGAATAGCCTTACACCTTCAAACTAAAGCAAGTATGTGCCTTGCCTGAAGTTTCACCTCGCATCTCGCGAGATCCTGGTTTCCGATTTTCCCTTGCACTAATCTACCAGCTGGGAAGCAATATAAAATTATACGGAATGCTGTTATGGCCATCGCCTATGAATGTGTTAATCTGAAACACGATACTTGATAGTATGATGATGTAAACGAGAAATCACGAAACTACGATAATGAAAACGCGACAATACAATGATGAAAACGCGATAGTACGACAGCGATACTACGGCAGTTCGATGGTGATAATGCGACTATCGTTTTTCACCATCGTATTGTCGCATTTCACCAGCGCTTACATAATCGTAGTATCGTATTGTCGCGTTTTCAACGCCGTACTGTCGCGTTTTCATCATCGAACTGTCGCGTTTTCATCATCGTGATATCGCGGTTTCATCATCGTACTATCGCGCATTCATCATCGTACCGTCTCGTTTTCATCATCGTACTATCGTGTTTTCATAATCATATGTTGTGTTTTCATCATCGTACTGTCGTGTTGTCTACATCGTTCCGTCGCGTTTCATCATCGTTTTGTTGTGATCCATCATCGTACTAGCCTTCCGGTACACATGCGCATAGAATAATTTGCCCTCCATGTGACAAAATGTCGGTTTCAGGAGTCCTTGCATTATGTCTTCAACTGAGGATTTTATCACGTATTTGACATTGATCTGAAATACTGTTTATTTAAAAGATTTAACAACGATTTAAACAATAAAGATTGAATTATGAATTGTCTTTAACAATTTTTGTTCAATATAACAAACCAGTCAAAACAGTATCTCCGAACAGTTTTCAAAATGCAATACCTCTCAGTTCTCATCATCATCATCATCAGCAGCAGCAGCATCATCATCATCAGCAGCAGCAGCAGCAGCAACATCATCATCGATATCGTCACCATCATCAACGTCAGTCGTCGTCGTCGTCGTCGTGATGATTATCATCATCATGATCATGACCATCATCATCATCATCATCATCATTATCATCATCATCATCATCATCATCATCATTTACTGTTTGTTATTTTTACCATTTCTCTTGTACAAAGTATTGAATCGTTGTATATGAAACAAATCAATACACGTAACTCAAATCAACAAGCCACATCTTTCCGATATCATTTCAATATCATTATATATTCAAAACATATCTATACATCCTTTCTCAAAAATAAATGCATTGACAACCCTGAATAGAATTTGACGCTTAATTTCTCAAGGCATTTTTAGTTTTAACACATTGTTTGGAAGAAACAACATATTTGTGTTTGAGTCACGTCTTTGAAGATGACAGGCTTATTAGAATCGATATGTCTAGAAGTCATTAAATTGAAATCATTTAAAGCAAAGATGTTTTTCAATATCTGTCATACAGACAGATCGCAATTCAGTATGAATATAAGATAATAAGACTTAAAGGCCCAACCCTTGTTTTAAAGGGACTCACTCATGGACTGTAAAATGCACTTTTTTAATTACGAAATAAAATGTAGCAAATCGTAAGAAGTGTTAAAACAAAAATACCAAAAGCTCGAACCCTTCAGCCAATGGCGATTGAAAATTAATTACGGCTGTGGTGTTAGTTGATTGACATTATCTCGTGATGTCATCAATGTATCCTTAAGATGTTAACATATCCTCATCACTTTTTAACGTCCCGGTGGCCGTTAGGACTAAACGGATGTACTCTACTTTTTTCTTGACTTTACCGGCGTGGGTTCGAACCCCACTAAAGCCAAAATACTTTTTAATGCTATAATTGTATATTTTCTGCAATTTCGATATCATAGAGTCAAATAATGATAAAATAAGTGTTTCCTGATGCATTAACAATAAAAGTAATTTTTGGTAAAAAGACATGAGCGAGTCACTTTAAAGTGGCACTCAGTAAAACAGAATGTCCTAGCCAGAGCGTTAATAAAGCTAACAGAAATATACCTGAAGTACTTGAAACCAGTCTTATCTTACATGCAAATTGCTCAATTGACTATACATGTATAATATATAGGAAAAGTATTTATTGGTACCTGAAGTTGTCTGTTGGTAACCATACACAATACGGTGTACTTTAAGTATGTGCTGGCTGATTTCTAATTCGTTCAAAAAAAGTAACAATCGACAACATATCTTACATTAAGTTATGTACAGTTTGTATATTTGCTATTTTGTTTCAATTTAAATGGATGTTAACGCCATATTTTGCAATCTTTGAAGGGCCTAATAAAAAACATTTTAAGTTATTTTTGGTAAAAAATAATTCTGGACACAAAACCCTTTCAAGTGATATCAATATAATATGACGTCACCAGGCAACTGTAGTTCACATCTGCTTCGGTCGAATACCTTATTAAGGTTGTCTTATAAACCCGTTGGCTCGATAGCCCAGGGACCGACGAAATAATTCGAGTCTCGCAAATATCGAGCCAAGTGTGTATCCTTACATATTTTTAGTAAAAGATAAGCGGTTCACAACGTTCAGTTCCAGCTAGCGAGGAAATCGAGCCAAGCGATATCGAGCCAATGGGTTTCGACTGGATGATTTATAAAATATATATACCAAGAAGAGCGAGTTTGGCCCTTTAAACATAATGTAGATTACAGGACACGTTTCACTGGTGAATCCAAGGGCGGCGCCCCCGGAAGACCCCCCCCCCCCAAATTAAATCGCAAAAGTTTACTTTTTATTTAAATGTATGAGAAAAATAAAAATTGTAAAAAGTTTCTTGGGGGATTGTCGCCCCCCCCCCCTTTCAACACTTTAAACCAAATTCATTTGGTTCTGAGGGAGGGGCACAATTCAAACGGTTACGCCCCCTAAGTTACGACACTTGTACGCGCTCCTGCATTTTACTTCGACAAATTTCTGACGCTTCTAATAACTCAAAAATATCCGCAGGCTCTAATGAGTTTTATAACACCAAAAAATGGAAATAATGACAAGGTTTGACATTTTTGTACCTGCGATTCAGAGGTTAGTGGAGACCGCATTGACACTGTATAATTGTTATATTTTATACTTTCATTTTACAAACAACATGTCGAGCAATTTAATTCCTATATTTAGATATTGTATATACGACCTTGCATACTTTGTATGTTTCTTTCAGTAATAAAATATGTTAAACCATATGTCGAGCGTGATTAAATGCCTTTTACACTAGTGTTGACTTGAATTAAACTATTTACGTATTACATACAAATGTAAACGACTTACCTGGTATGCACATCCGCGCCAAACACTAAGATTGCTTTTGTTATTTTTGCTGCTATTATTACACAGTGATTTGATGGGAATGAACTCCTGCTTTGGTGTCATTTGACCTGTACACAATTAAATGGCATTTAACCTAAAATATTTTTTTTCTTCATATTTATCAAAGGGGTCGCTCCTACCAACTATCAAGCATAAAATAACTATGAATTACTGCAGTTTAACAATGTTAGAAAATCTCGAAATCCTATTAAGGCATTTCGAGATTTTCTGACATTGTTAAACTGCAGTAATAGCACTGTCACACAGGACACTCATTTTACGTCCGTCCCGGGAGACGATTAGTATTTTATTTTTAGTGGCGCGGCGGGGATACGAACCTGCGACCCATGGATTGACAGTCAAGTGTGTTACAGTAGACCACGGATCCGCCACAGTTGCAATTTTTATTAACGAAGTATCCTTTAAGTAGTCCAATGAATGGTTAAATGACATTCAGGGTCTTTTTATTCTTTAGAACTAATGAAAAATGTTCGCACTTTAATGTGTCTCTCAAGTTATAGGGGCATACAATTAAACATGCTTCCAGGGGCGTAGCTAGCCCTCTATTAATGTGGATTCATAATTATGCTATGGGATTCCGGGGGCATGACCCCTCGAAAACAGGGGAAAAAATGGTCCAATCTGGTGCATTTTTGGCGTTCTGAGGTGCTTTATTTAGCACTGGAAAATGGACAGTTAATAATGGACAGGATTATGGAGTCAAGTACGCATACTGCAACTTTGGCTGATTTTTGTCAGAATCATGTGGATTTAGCCCCATACTCGCGTATAAGGCAGCTTCGCGCCTGGTTTCAGGTACGCCTATTATAGGTGAACGAGTGCTTCATGCCATCTTTGCTTATTTATTATATTTTATTTCTATTTTTTCAGACCGCGCATGTGCGATGCCGAAGCACCGATACATGATGCATTTTTACTTCAGCAGACAACCCGTGCACGTGAACGATTCGCTCGTTCGTGAACTCACAAACTGGTTCCGGTACGGATGAGCCTGATCAACACTACCTTGCGTGTGACGTCAATCTTGTGACGTCACAAGACCGAAAGCTCATGGTGCACTTTTAACCGTTAATTTTTGGCCAAAAAAATAATATATAAATATACATATGGATGTATGGAAGCCGTATCCTGGCATGCTCGGGACAAAAGAACGGACTCCATACATACAACGTGCACACGATGGATATACGGACCCCATACACGTAGCATGTACGGAAGGGATCAAGGGACCCCTTGTATGCAACGTGTAAGCTATGGGAATACGGACCCCGTGCATGCAACGTGTAAGCTATGGAAAGACGGACCCCGTGCATGCAACGTGTACGCTAAGGAAAGACGGGCCCCGTGCATGCAACGTGTAAACTATGGAAATACGGACCCCGTGGATGCAACGTGTAAGCTATGGAAACGGACCCCATGCATGCAACTTGTAAGCTAGGGAAATACGGACCCCGTGCATGCAACGTGTAAGCTATGGAAATACGGACCCCGTGCATGCAACGTGTAAGCTATGGAAATACGGACCCCGTGCATGCAACGTGTAAGCTATGGAAATACGGACCCAGTGCATGCAACGTGTAAGCTATGGAAATACGGACCCCGTGCATGCAACGTGTAAGCTAAGGAAAGACGGACCCCTTGCATGCAACGTTTTAGCTATTGAAAGACGGACCCCATGCACGCAACGTGTAAGCTACGGATAGACGGACCCTGTGCATGCAACGTGTAAGCAATGAAAAGACGGACCCCGTGCATGCTCCGTGTAAGCTATGGAAATACGGACCCCGTGCATGCAACGTGTAAGCTATGGAAAGACGGACCCCGTGCATGCAATGTGTAAGCTATGGAAATACGGACCCCGTGCATGCTACGTGTAAGCTATGGAAAGACGGACCCCGTGCATGCAACGTGTAAGCTATGGAAATACGGACCCCGTGCATGCAACGTGTAAGCTATGGAAAGACGGACCCCGTGCATGCAACGTGTAAGCTATGGAAATACAGACCCCGTGCATGCAACGTGTAAGCTATGGAAATACGGACCCCGTGCATGCAACGTGTAAGCTATGGAAATACGGACCCCGTGCATGCAACGTGTAAGCTTTGGAAATACGGACCCCGTGCATGCAACGTGAAAGCTATGGAAATACGGACCCTGTAACGTGTACGGGGAGGATATACGGATATAAAACAGACTCCGAACACGTTGGTGCAATATTATTATTTTATAAATGCAGTATTATGTTTAATTCATTTGATAATAATTACTAAAACAAACAATAAACATAATTTGTGTAAAGACGTTTTTGCACGTTTTAATGGCCACGTAGCTATTAATTAAAAATATTTTATTAAAGGTATTTTTTATTTAAAACGTATCGCGTTATGTTTGTTAATGTTTTGATCATACTGTCTAATGAGTTCAACATAATTCTGCATTTAATATAAAAACAAAATGTTTTTTGAATCAATCTTTATTGTGTGCCTTTAATTGAAAACAAATCCAACTATAATCATGGTATATGTTGTTATTGTTTTTACTTTAAAGAAACTCTGCATAATTAATGCACCTACGTTCATCTAGGTTTCCAGTGAAAATAGTTAACATATAACTGGCTCTCTTGTAGTTGTAGTAAAAGTATTGAAGCTTTTTAAAGGCACATGGCAAAACGGGCCGTATAATATATTTTATTTTAACATTAAATAAAGAATAAATCTAAATATATATATATATACGAGTATACATACACACTAACAACATATTGAATATAAGGGAATAACATTATACAATAAAAAGTCATTAAGTTGAATAACATGTGCACGATAAACATTATAACTATGTAGCTAAAAGCAAATAAAATACGTCAAATATAAAGGTATATGTACGTTTAAGCAAATATGATTCTTGTATTATATACATGTACATTTTCCATCCGTACTTATATTTACGAGAAAGGTTAAAGTAAAAATCAATCAGTTATAATAATTGTATTTTTTGCCACTTGTAATTGGATCTATTATTTATTGTACATTGATGACGAGGAGCGTGCCTTTCAGTCCGCCGACAACCAGAGAGGAAGAGCGGCTGCTGAAGAACAAAGCTTTAGGTCTGTACACTCCGTCTTGTTTCCTTGCCAGTGTGGCCAACTTCGTCTTTCCGTCCTTGCCAACCTGCAGCACTGTGTCGGAGTCAAAGCAGCAGACGAACACGTGTCCAGCAGTTGTCGCGTGTACTCCCCAAGGTCCACTCCAGTCAGGATCAGTGAATGTGGCCAGCTTGTTGCCGAGGTTGTCCAGGGTGATAAGTTGATTGTATGAGTAGTTTGTGATGTAGATAGTCTTCCCGTCGTTACTGATGGCAATTCTCACCACCGTGTCATAACCGGTCTTATCCTCGTACAGCTTCTTCACCTGCTTCCCCGTCATCGTATAGACGTACAGCGCGGTGAATGATGAAATGTAAAGGTTGTTCCCGTGATGAGCTGCGCCGTAACATTCATGGGAGAAACTTAACTTTCTCGTAGTCACAAGTTTCCCTTTTGTAATGTTAATGCAATGAAGTTCATGTCTATCATCATTGTTGTTAACACAAACGGCAACCTCATTTCCGCCAATGTGGCACACGTCATATGGATACTTGGGAACATCACAGTGGTCGACAACCCTGTACTCCTGGTCCAGGAGTTTCACTTTACTGTTGATGAAGTCTGTAATAACAATCTCTCCACCAGGCAGCTCACACATCCCTTCAATACTACATATCTCATAGATATCCCATGTATCTTTGTCTGAACTCATCTTCACGTTGTACTCCTTGTAACCTTCTGTAGCAAATACATGATCTCGCGGGAATAGCGATGTACATGGTTGTTTACAAAGAACATTCGATTCATTTAACTCTCCAAATGTCTTCATCGAAGACAAGTTATCTTCTATTCCATTATGTTTACGAAAAGTTAAATCGTATTTGACAACACTTGACATGTTTTGCAGAATTTCTTTTGCTTGTTTGATTTTTTCTTCACATTTTTTGAAACCAATATATAGGGGTGGTTCGCCTGATGAGTCTTTGCTTTGTATGTCATCTATGATGTTCTTTAATTCATCGTGCATCTGTGTGCAGGATTCCATATCTTTCTTAATGGACATTTCCTGATCAGCTACCAGACGGTCTAATTCTTGAACGGTTGTTTTCTCCATCTTGTCAAGCATGCCGTTGATCATTTTACGAATTGCTTTGATTTCATCAACAATGGCTGTTCGAGTCTTCCTCAATGAGGAACTATTTTTCTTTCGGTCGTTTTTCATATCTTCTATCTGCTTCCTAAGAACAGCAACCTGTTGAGGTAGTTGGCGAAACCCGGGATCTTTGCGGATGTCCCTTGCAACGTCTGGAATGTGCTGTATTGATGAACATAGTCTGCAATGAAAGAAGGAAAACTTGTTTTTCATGAAGACGCTTGTTTATAACATTTTTCTAAAATCACTTTAATTTAAATACTTATATTTCGTCGTCGTTTTCGTCGTCTTGCAAACAGACAGACAGAAAGACAGACAGACAGGCACAAACACAGACAGACAAACAGGCAGACCTACATAAACACATATATAAACACAGCAAAATAGACATACAGACAGACACGCAATCACATAGACAGACAGAAACACAGACAAACGGACACATATACAGACATACGCACAGGCAGGCAGACGGACAGACACACAGACAGTAAAAACCACAGGCAAACACAGACACACGGGCAGACAAAATACAGACAGACGGACAAACATACACACACAGAAACAGACAGACACGCACACAGACATACACATAGTTCGGCAGACAGACAGGCAGACATACAAACAGACACACTGATATACAGAAATAAAGACACACACAGACAAACAGACCGACACAAAGACAGACCGACACAAAAACAGGTGGACACACAAATAGACATAAACACAGGCAGGCAGTCAGGTAGACAGTAAGAAATACCGACAGACAAACAGACATACAGACATACAGACAGATAGAAACACAGAAGGACACTCACTCACAGACAGTCATACACACAGTTAGGCAGGCAGGCAGACAGACACACAGTTAGGCAGGTAAGCGAGCAGACACAAAGATAAAAGATACACATATATAGAAATACACACAGACAAACACATACAGACAGGCAGACACACCTACAGACAAACAGACAGACACAGGCAAAGACACAAACAAACACACTCACACACACACAACCTCACACACACGCAAACACACACACACAGACACACTCACGCACGCGCATTAACACGCAAACGTGCTCGCACACACAAACACACACACACACTCAGGCAGACAGACAGAGGGAGACACACACACACACACACACACACACACACACACACACAAACACAGACAGACAGATAGACAGACAGAAAGACAGACGGACACATATACAGACATACGCACAGGCAAGCAGTCAGGCAGACAGACGAACAGACACACAGACAGAAACAAACTCAGACAAACACAAACACATAGTCAGACAGAAACATACACAGAAACAGACGGACACGCACACAGACATATACACAGTTAGGCAGGCAAACAGACAGACGGACATACAAACAGACACACTGAAATACAGAAAGAAAGACACAGAGGCAGACCGACGCAAAGATAGACGGGCATACAGAGAGACATAAACACAGGCAGGCAGGCAGACAGACAGAAATACTGACAGACATACAGACAGATAGACACACAGAAAGACACACACTAACAGACAGCCATACACACAGACAGGCAGAGAGACACACATTTAGGCAGGTAAGAGAGCAGACACAAAGATATACGATACACATATAGAAATACACACAGACAGGCACACAGACAGACCGACACATATATAGACAGACGCACAGACAGACGGACGCACAGACAGACATACACACAGGCAGTAAAGCAGGCAGGCAGGCAGGCAGGCAGGCACCGCGCACACACAAATACTCACATACACATAGAAAGAAACAGACAATCACAGATACACGGACAGACAGAATCACAGTAAAACGTACAAACAGATAGACATAAACACAGGCAGGCAGACAGGCAGGAAGGAAGAGAGATTGAAATAAAAACAGACACCGTGATATACAGAAAGAAAGACAAACACACAAACACAGACAAACATACACACAGACAGACCGACACAAAGGCAGACGGACACACAGATAGACATAAACACAGGCAGCCAGGCAGACAGACAGACATACTGACAGACAAACAAAACAGGCAAACACACATACAGAAAGACACACAGACAGACACTCACCCACTTACGCACAGACAGACATACACACAGTTAGGCAGGCAGGCAGACAGACACACAGATACACATATATAAAGACACACAGACAAACACAGGCATACACACAGACAGACAGACACATAGACAGACAGACACACAGACAGACGGACACACAGACAGACATACACACAGGCATGCAGGCAGGCAGACAGTCACGCACACGCACGCACGCACGCACACACACACACACACACACACACACACAAAGAAACACAGACAAACATTAACTCAGGCAGGGTGGCAGGCAGACATACTTTCAGACAGACAAGCACACAAAAAGAAAGTCACACATGCCAAGAAATACCACTTTTCATTTCTAAACAAGAGTTAACTTCATGCTACACATTAACCCCTAATTGACCGAGAATCTTAGGTCAAATTCTCATGATATCATGTTTTGGGAATTGCTGTTGTTTGGGTCAGATTTGGTAGAATGTATTAAATTTGGCAATAAAAACATGAAGAAATATTCAGTGTTTTACATAATTATTGACAAGTTAAACTTATTACAAACTTATATATATATATAATTTGTTGTTTTATAATGAGTAACATGAACTGCTAACAACTGTTTTATTTGGAATGTAAATGTTACCTATATTGCAATATTATACCTTACATAAATGTGTCTCTTCTTTGTGTATATAAAGTTGATCGGTCCTTATAACAATGTATTTTAATAAAAAAACTAGTTTTTATGACGTCAGCGGTCCATATCATGTTTTTGGCCGATCTGGACCTCGCCAAAAAAATAATATGGACCGCTGACGTCATACAATATGGACCGCTGACGTCATAAAACTGGTGAGTGCTGCTTGTAATTTTCTCAAGGGCATTTTTTCGCAAGTAAACATTATTAGATTTGTTCAATAAAACACAAAAAAGGTACTTTAAAAAATTTAAGTGGTAAAAGTGTTCGGTTTAATATAAGAAATAAAACACACCGCCTCGGTCCATAAACACCTTCTGGGGCTGACTGGCCGGTCCTTATAATGTCACATGACCCTCAGTGGAGTGTAATATTTCTTAATTATATATGAATCTTGTTGTTTCATAGGTCGAATTGTATTAAGGGGAATGCTTTACTAAGCGTATAGATATTGATTTTACAATGGCAGATTTATTGATTTCGCATTTTATGAAAAAACAAATACTCTTTTATTTATTCATTTTAAAAGCTTTGTTTTTCAGTTCAGTCGAACCCCGTTGGCTCGAACTCCTATGGACCGGCGAAAATACCTCGAGTCTCAGGAAATTCGAACCAAGCGGTAGTGTTTATCTCCAGTATAATGAAACAAGCCCATAACATCCAGTTCGGGCCAAGGAGGAATTCGAGCCAAACGAATTCGAGTCAACGGGTTCGACTGTATACGTAAACACAATGGAAAATTCAATCGAAACTTGTTGAAAATACATCATATGTGAAACTGAACCTTCGAATGTAACATTTACTTGAATTATGTTTACATCATTATGAACACATTCTGGGGCATTGCAAATTCATTTTCTTAAAAAAAGATTTGTTTTGCAAATGATTCAATCAAGAAAATTGCTTTGTTTTGTGTGCATCTTGCATTGTCTTCATACCGTGACCAATGTAAAAACTTACTCCCCCCATCCTCCCCTACACCTCCCCCAAACAAATCATAAAATGATTCCCCACGATCTTGTCTGTAAAAATGTATACCACCCCGAACAGAACCGACTATGTTCTATTGAAGTTTAAATAAATATATTAGGTCAACATGTTTGGTCATTTAAAACTGTGCTCTCAAATCTTAGTAATAATGCTGGTAATGCTGCGGCTTTTGCTGTTAATACTTCCACTACTGCTACTGCTACTGCCACTGTCACCGCCAGCACCACAATACCTCCTCCACCACCACCACAACCAGTACCACCACCGATAAAGTGATGTTGCATCCCCTGAAACAACTGTCGCTGCTGCTGATACTGTTGTTGTTGTTGTTGTTGTTGTTGCCCCTTCAACAGCACCAGCTACTTCTACAACTACAAACTATCCAATACCTAATACTACTGATGCTAATCTCGCGATAATTAACTATATGCAGTTGTGGACGAAGGGACTACGTTTTTGTCTCAATGCAAGACCCTTCATTTATGTATTTATAATGATGAAGGTTCGAAGAAAAAAAAACATTATTTCCGCAGATTTTTACATTCAAAGAAAAACGACTCCCCGAATCATTTTTCTTCGTGTACAGGAGTCAAAATATAAGTTTAAACATATTTATTTTATATATATATTATTTATTCATATACAACGATTGTGTAAAAAAAAATGTTATTTCAACATTTTATTATTTACTCTCGTTGACACGATTTCACGCGAGAGTGGGGTCTTGTGTTGTGGTGGGAACCGGAGAACCCGGAGAAAACCCACATGTCCGGTTTCGTGACCACAAACCAAATTCACATGCGACCAAGCCGGGAATCAAGCCCGGGTCGCCTAGGTGAGAAGCGAGTGCGCTAACCACTGCGCTAACCGGACAACTAACCCGGTAGTCGATAAAGTTTTGCACCAGTCAATTGTAACCACGCCCCCCCCCCAAGGTCCGGCGAATAGCGGGGACCTTCGGTCCAGCCAACTACGGGTAAAATCCCCGCCCTGCGGGGATATACTGCTGGTAAAATCCCCGACAAATGCCCTCGACCCCAGGGACTCTAGGTAAGGGCTATCCCCGGCCCGGCCCGGACCGGGGGGGGGGGAGAGGGGTCGCGTGGTTACAACTGATTGGTGCAATTGGCTCGTAAAGAATTATGACTGGGTCGTGATTTGGGTTAAAATACATCCGTACGAAGGCCAAATCCTAATAGCCCCTTAAACAACAATACCGTAATCAAAGTGTTAAATTAATCGACACAATCAAAGCTAAAGGCGCTACTTGTATTAATACATTTCGATGTTGCGAGTTCAAGAAATATAATAAACAATTAGTTACACTTTTGTACTTGATGTTTTCAATCTTTAAACATAACTCAAGGGTGTGGTTTAGAGAGTTAAATACTTTTGCCCAGGAGATTATTAACACTATCAAAGATTTAATTCTTAGCTTAGTTATAGTTCAGAAAATCATGTCTATATTCAGTAAAAAAACTATTGTTGAACTATTTGTTAGTTTTGAAAAGTATCAAAATATACAAATTGAGATGAAGCGTTAAACCTAAGAAACATAGACTTTTCCAAAAACTGACCAAAATAAGAACTCCCATGCAATTAATGCTGGACATAATGGCCATTAAATTTCAATGATTTAGCTGTTGTTTGCAATTTACTAATACGATTTGACTGGGGAATCGCAAAACCACTGACTGGAATATTCTGTATACACACGGACAAACCCAGACAGACAGACACAAACACACACACGCACGCACGCACGCACGCACGCACGCACGCACGCACGCACACACACACACACACACACACACACACAAATACACACAGACAGACACACACACTGACAGACACGCTCACTGACAGACAGACACACAGACAGACACGCACGCACGCACGCACGCCCGCAGACACAAACGCACACACACACAGACAGACACACAAACAGACACACACATAGTCAAACACACACAGACAGACACACCCAGACACGCACGCACGCACTCACACACTAACACATACAGAAACACACACACACGCACGCACGCACGTGCGATACACACACAGACACACACAGACAGAAGGACACACAGTCAGACATACACACAGACAGACAGACATACATACAGACATATATTCATAAAGACACACAAACAGACAGAAAGACAGACCGAGAGACACACAGACAAACACACAGACAAATACACAGACAGACAAACAGACAGACCGAGACACAGACAGAGAGACACACAGACAAACACACAGACAAACACACCGGCAAAGAGACAGACAGAAAGACAGACGGACAGACGGCCATACAGACAGCCATATAGAATGCCATACAGACAGCGATACAGACAGACAGACAGACACAATGAAATATGGCATATTAAAAGTAAAAAAACACAATAAAGACAAGTAAAGACAAATAAAAGCATAGCATATGTTTAAAAAATACCAGATGATTAATATCTATATTGAAAGGTAAATGGTACATGTATAGGAATGTTGGGAGGCTAATAGCATAAATTACTGTATAGTCTAAGTCTTGGTATTTATAATAACATTTCATAGAAGAAAGGCTTGGTTTTAAAAAATAACTTAGATTTCTTGTTATGACGATGTTTTGCGAATTCATTCATTTAACGTCATACAGTTTGTATTCAGTATTCTATAAGTCGCAGAGAGTTTATATTCAGTATACCATAAGTCGCATACAGTATAAATTCAGTATACCATAAGTCGCATTGAGCTTATATTCAGTATACCATAAGTCGCATAGAGTTTAAATTCAGTATACCATAAGTCGCATAGAGTTTAAATTCAGTATACCATAAGTCGCATAGAGTTTAAATTCAGTATACCATAAGTCGCATAGAGTTTAAATTCAGTATACCATAAGTCGCATAGAGTTTATATTCAGTACCATAATCGCCAAACAACAGTGGCATTATGTGTAGTAAGGCTCATAACTCTTAGAATGTGTCGAGTTATGTCCCTTGACTATCTGAGAAATAATGAAGAGCATTAGAACCATTCGGAACTCCTCGGCCATTTTCCATCGAAAACAACCTCGGATGTATGTCGGTACATCAGTAGAGGTAGATCGTAAAAATTAATAATAGTAAAAATGAATCGTTGTGTTTAGCGTGTATTTTGAATCATTTAGTCTTTTTAATTGATTGTCAGTGTAGCGTATTATTGTAAAGACACTTAAGATTCCCAACAGTAAAGTCATTAAGTTTAACTGCTGAATTGAAAATGCTACGCGATCTACTTGCAAATTACTTTAATGTGAAGAATTCTGTCATTGTAATCATCCATATACATCCGAGATTGTTTTTGATGGTAAATGGCCGAGGAGTTCCGAATGCGTTGGAATTTAATTATTACGCATTATTATGTTATTTACAGTGTCATTTTATGTACGTGCACGACATATTCATCTAGTCAAACCGCACAGCTAGAAATTTTGCCCAAATCATCCGACATCGTGAGTTAATAGAGAGTACTTTTAATAAAGTGTTTCTCAATATTTCTCCATTTGAATAAAGGTCTCATAATATAGGATCTGACACGAATAACGAGTCTATATATGTATACAGGGGCGTATCCAGGATTCGACGTTAGGTGGGGCGCTACTTAGGGGCGTAACCCTTTTACTTTCCCATCTCCCTCAAAAGCGAAATCTATTTGGTTGGAAGTGCTGGGAAGGGGGGCAGGGAGTTGGGGGTCACATGATCCCCACAAAAGAAAAATAAATAAATAAAGAAATGACAATTTTAGTCCAAATGGTGCACTTTGGTGGTAATTTAGTAGTTCAACTATAATGAAATAAAAAGTAAACATGGAGGATTTCAGAGGGGGTGAGTTCGACACCCTCCCTCCCCGATCTGCAAGTGATATATAATGAACGAGTAAAAACAAATATGTTATAGTTATGCAACAGTCATTTGTAACCACGCCCCCCCCAGGTCCGGGGAATAGCGGGGACTTTGACTTTCGGTCCAGCCAAGCCCGGGCAAAGTTTCCGCCCTGCGGGGACAATCTGCTGGTAAACCCCCCGCCAAATGCCCCCGCACCCAAGGGACCATAGATAAGGCCA